>NW_020525886.1:0-228280 GCF_003368295.1 Carassius auratus
TGTGAAACTTCATTTTACTTTTTAAATTGAAATATTCTTTACAGCCAACACTGATTGCTTTCTCTACTGATTT
Source organism: Carassius auratus (assembly GCF_003368295.1). NCBI lineage: Eukaryota > Metazoa > Chordata > Actinopteri > Cypriniformes > Cyprinidae > Carassius > Carassius auratus. Next base: position 74 of record NW_020525886.1, read on the forward strand.
CTCTTCACAGACTGGACCGTGAACAGCCTATTCAAACATTAACTCTTTTCTTAAACTTCTTTAAAAAAAAAAAAAAAAGAATAATAATCATGTGCATGAATGATATTTGATATTGAATGGTTATTGTTGGATTAGTGTTTATATTCATTATTAATTGTTATATTCACAGGTTGTAAGGTTTATGGACATATCTCTCTGTGTTTTTTAGTTTTGTTTTTTCTGTCTCTCTGTGATCCAGTTTCTTCCTCATGTCGATTTGTTAATTTGATTCAGGTGTGTATCCTTCTTCCCCAATTATCCTGTGTTTAAAAGCCCCAGTCGTTTTAGGGGGCTTTCACAACTGGCGGTTTAATGCCGAAGAAGATGGTCTGAATTCGGTTGCTCCCGAACTTTGGTGCGGTTTGCGTCAATGTGCAAGCAACACGGACTCGGGTGCGCACTTGTTCAGGAAGTAAAGTAACCTGTGCATGCATAACACTGTCGATATCATTGTTCCTCAACACACGAGAGAGCCGAGGTTGATTCCACACACTCCTGAGAGTCAAAATTAAATTAAATAATTAAAATGTATTAATATGCTGTGCATAATAGCACCAAAAAAAAAAAAAAAAAAGAAAATACAACTATGCTCAGTTGCGTTGTGTTCTCGTTTTCCGTGTGTGCGATGATGTAAGTTGACTGCAAAGGCACCTGGGTTTGATACAACTATGAGTGTGAAAGCAGACCAACAATCCGGGTGACGCCGGGAAAATAACCATGGTTTTATTATAGTAAAAACTGTAGTAACCCATGTTTTTTTGGCGTGTTGACTACCATTTGTATAACCACAGATTTACTACAAATACCACGGTTAAACTATAGTTTAATATAGCAAAACCATGGTTATTTTGTGGTTACCATGGTTTAACTATAGTAACCATGGTTTTTTTTGGTTTTATTTGTAGTAAAACCATGGTTAATTTTCGTAATTGCGCTCGGGCTCGGACCACAGCAAACAAGCCCAGTGTAAAAGCCCTCTTAGTTTGTGTTTGTTGGTTCTGAAATTCCTACCATATATTCATATGGTCCCTTTGTGATTGGAAGACTGTGATATTGAAGAGCTCCTCGTTTCCTTGTCGTCCTAAGTGAGTTGTGAGTAAAAGTGGAGCAGTGAAGGGTGGAGTCAGTGGTCAGAGCAGAGAGGATTCTGGGTCTTCAGTATAGAGTCTATAATCATAATGATTTTGGGATTAAACTGCGATTAATGCTAATCATAATTCTAATTAGCACATTTTGACTCTGATATATTTTTACATTTAGATATTTTTTAAATTTTGTATATTTTATAATGTGAGACAAAAGATGTGTTTGCTGTAAACAAAGACATGATAGTTTGCATGTCAGTTGTACTTTTGTACAGTTGAGTTTGAATACAAGTTTGAACTAAATACTAAATTGTGTTTTGTGTATTTCAGCAAAAATGCAGAAAAAACACATAATCTCAAACATTAGCATAAGGAAATCAAATGTCAAATTTTTAGTTTTATTGTTCTATGATATAATGGAAATGTTACCCACAGTTTCTCAAAATCGCCATGTGAAGTTTATGACCATCAGCCGTAATCAAAAACTAGAGAAGAATGAATATGCAGAATATTTATGTATTAAGATAGGTAATGGAGGTAATGCATTTACAATTCAATTTGCAAAACTGCAAGACCTGTTAACCTCAATCAACTTCAACAAAAAAGTACTGGTTTTCACATATCTGAGAAAGGGGCACTCTAATTAATGCTATGTTATGCGTCATGAAGAAGAATAAAACCGGTTTTGAAACGCCAGAATATCCACGCTCCTGTTCAGTAGGTGGCGGTGTAAATCTGTTAACAAAGAACCAGTAAAACCCACGAGGAAGACGGAAATGAAAGTAAATGTGTTAATTACGAAAACGCATAGGGATGGCAAGAGAAATGGTAGACGGCTAGCACTTTTAGTGAATGTCAAAATGTTACTCGCTGGATTTGATCCATTTGATGTCCGTCCTAGAAAATCGTTTTAAATATTTTAAGTTATCACAGCCACAAGTTGCAGTATATTTAATCATATTTAATCCACAGTCCATCAACGCTCATCTCAGGTCATCCCAGCTAACAAATTTATGTTGTGAGAACGTTTTGCTAACGTTCCCTTTTGGTTGTGGAAACGTTATTTTGAACGTTGCAAATAACGTTGAAATGTCCAGTTTGTTTAATGTTCCCAGAACGTTTTTTTATGGTTAGTATAACGTTCCTACAACGTTCTTGAAACTTACATTTCATAAAAAATATAACGTTCTATGAACGTTTATTTAGAATGTTCCAAAAACGTTGAAATGTCCAGTTTGCTTAATGTTCCCAGAATGTTTTTAATGGTTAGTATAACGTTCCTACAACGTTCTTGAAACTTACATTTCATAAAAAATATAACGTTCTATGAACGTTTATTTAGAATGTTCCAAAAACGTTGAAATGTCCAGTTTGCTTAATGTTCCCAGAACGTTTTTTTATGGTTAGTATAACGTTCCTACAACGTTCTTAAAACTTACATTTCATAAAAAATATAACGTTCTATGAACGTTTATTTAGAATGTTCCAAAAACGTTGAAATGTCCAGTTTGCTTAATGTTCCCAGAACGTTTTTTATGGTTAGTATAACGTTCCTACAACGTTCTTGAAACTTACATTTCATAAAAAATATAACGTTCTATGAACGTTTATTTAGAATGTTCCAAAAACGTTGAAATGTCCAGTTTGCTTAATGTTCCCAGAACGTTTTTTATGGTTAGTATAACGTTCCTACAACGTTCTTGAAACTTACATTTCATAAAAAATATAACGTTCTATGAACGTTTATTTAGAATGTTCCAAAAACGTTGAAATGTCCAGTTTGCTTAATGTTCCCAGAACGTTTTTTTATGGTTAGTATAACGTTCCTACAACGTTCTTAAAACTTACATTTCATAAAAGAATATAACGTTCTATGAACGTTTATTTAGAATGTTCCAAAAACTTTGAAATGTCCAGTTTGCTTAACGTTCCCAGAATGTTATTTTATGGTCACCATAACGTTCCTACAACGTTCTTGAAAGTTACATTTCATAAAAGAATATAACGTTCTATGAACGTTTAATTAGAATGTTCCAAAAACGTTGAAATGTCCAGTTTGCTTAACGTTCCCAGAATGTTATTTTATGGTCAGCATAACGTCCCTACAACGTTCTTGAAACTTACATTGCATAAAAAATATAACGTTCTATGAACATTTATTTTGAACATTCCAATAACGTTAAAATGTCCAGTTTGCTTAACGTTGCTAGAACGTTATTTTACAGTATGGTCAGCATAACGTTCCTGCAACGTAATTTTCATTTAAACACAATATTCTATTAACATTTATTTGGAAAATTCCAAGAACGTTAAAATGTTGGAACTTTATTTTATGGTCAGCATAATGTGCCTACAATGTTCTTTCCACTTAAATTTTATTAAGAATAAAACATTGTATAAACTTTAATTTGAACATTACAAAGTGTAGCTTAATAAAATTTTATTTTCAGGTTAGCACTGTTGCAACATTCTCTTTCAGCATAACATTTATTAACACAACATTCCAGATCCAAGCAAGCATTCAATTACATGTGCATTTCAACAGGTATCTGAATTATTAAAGATAATCACTTTCACTTTCAACACATTGAACAGACTGGTGAAAATTTCATATCTTGTAAAAAAAAAAATGTAAGTCCCCTGTAGTCAAATATTAAATCTAATTTTTTTGCTATAATTTGTCTTTAGCTTTGTGCTTGTGGGCTGGTATTGGCATGCTATAGGAAATTATTCTTAGATGTGATTGGTTATTGGATTGTGATGTAGCAATATTTAATGCCACAAAGACAAAAAAACAGCATAAAAACTTGATTTTCACTACAGAAGAACTTTAATATTTAGTTTAATATTTATGACAATAAACTATTGCTTCATAGCTAAATATAAACTATCATATGAACTTTTTATTATTAAAAACTTCTATCTGAATTTGTGTTGGGGGTGTGGGTGCTGAAAAACTAGCACTGTGGGAACTGTCCGGTCTCTCCGCGCTCCATCTGTAAAGTAAACAGATTAGCTGATGTTACAAACTGTGTTATTACAAAATTCCTATGAAATAATAAGTCTACTGCCTAGACTTTCAATGGAAAGACAAAAATGATGAAAGATTATAAAAAAATACAAATAATTGTCTAAATGGGTGTGAACAACATGAGGGTGACACAGTTAAACTTTCTACTTGGACAATGCAGCCACACTGCTCAGTTTAAATATGCAGTAAAATCAGTGCTGTTAAGTGTTATTACCGTAGCCTGGTAATACCAGACTCTGCTACTTCACTTTGCTTCGTAGACAGAGTCTGGAATGGCATAATAGAGAAGTGTTTTCTCTCTCGCTAGGGGGCGCTTGTCTGAAGTTTAAAATCATTGGTTACCCATAAGCCAATCAGATACGTTTAGTTAAGACGTATGTTATGCGCCTGTACAGCCGCATCGAAGCACAGACATCATGCATCGAACTCAAATCTATGATTGAACTTCCACTGTAAACCTGTTGTAAACACATGATGATGCGAGCGAAATACCAGAGTGAACATGGCTGTAAACGACTTTTGCAGATTATGCGAAGTTAATCTACGCATCTACGTCACGGCTCTCAGCCCGCCCTCTGTTCGTTGATTGGCCCGGCTGTTTCCAGACCGGTGGCAAACAGAAAGCTCTGACGCTGTATCAGACTGAGTACAGAAGCGAAATGAAATTGAGCGGAAGTAGGAAGTCTGACGTAGTCAGGCTATTATTACCGTACCAGCGTAATGTTATGCTAAACTTATTTGATATTAGAATTAGGGATGGGTCACGATTTTTGAATATTCGATTAGTTGATTTAATGATTTAAGGATGTGAACCGTGCCCGAGCATCTCTTACCCCCAAAGCCCAGTTCGGGTGACTGTGATTGCTCTGTGCTGCGCTCGGACGCGGTTGGTTGGAAGAAGTGGGCCAGAACGCGGTTCAGTTTAATTAGTGTGCTGTACACCTGCAGTGTGAGCAACCGCGCGAGGGAACTACTGACACGTGCAGCATGATTAATTGAAAATTTTGGAGGGGCAAACGCCATAGAATTATAAAGCAATATGTTGTGAGAGGGTCTTCTGTCTCACCGCATCCCAAACGACTCAAAATAATGAACCACAAAGTTAACAGAATGATGCAGTCCACTAGTGTTCTCAAAAGACCCGGTACTTCGGTACCAAGTCGGTACTAAAAAATTTAAAAGTGACGGTACCAGGTTTCTTTAAGTACCCGTAGTCCCGAGGTCCCGTTCAAACCCAGTTCAGCGCTATGATTTCCGCGAAGCAGACAATCTCAATCTCAAAATTGGAATCTCAAAATCCAGTCATGAAAATGAAACTTACATTTTAATATGGACAGTCATGGAATTTGTCAAAGTTAGCATAAATGAATCAAATCAAATCTCCATATGGACCAGTGTCTGTAAATGTTAAAACGCAAATGTTGCTTGAAATATGAATCCGTGTTCTGCGCGTCTCTGTGTGTATTAATGAATGGCAGAGACGTGCGGGTTTGTTTACTACATAGACTGAAGCGCATAATTTCAGCATCTGAGCTTCAGAGTTCTCTCTCCATCAAGAGATCTTTTCAGTTTCTCACACATGCAAAAGAGAGAGCGAGAGTCTTACCACGCTGAATCGACACGCTATATGTAAACTATTCTTTATTGTCTTTTCCTGTAATGGAGTAAATTTAGAATTATTCATATTCATTTTTGAACAAGCAGAAGACATACCGGTTTCTCCGGTAGTGGGCGGAGCTAATGCGCAAATGGCAATTTCATTGGCTGGCGCTGATCTAGTACCCTCCCCTGTTTTGATTTCAGCAAATCAGTTTGACCGAACGCAGACAACGTGATTAATACTCATGAACCCAGCAGCTCATCAATTCATAGTGCATTGTAATACATTAGTATGATAGTAGAATTAGTAGTAGTATTATCTTTTAATAATAATTAATATGATCTATTACTATTTTTTTTTACAGAAACCATCAATGACCAAAAATATCTTAAGCATCACCACCAGTCTTAAGTTCAGTTAAAATGACAAATATGCATTCATTAGGCCTAAAAGTTAATTTTTACATAAAGACATTGTGCTAGAAATATTACTATTATTTAGTAAAATGTATGTGATACTACTACTACTGTTGAAATAATTTATAAAACTTAATTTTTTAAAGAAATAAATCACAATATTTCTTCCACGTTTTAATTTGACTAGAAAATCCCCTTTATTTACCAGAAATAAAATGTGTTTACATTTCATAAATTAAAAGACAAATTAAATTTGGGTGAAACTTGTTTACTGTTTTTCATAATTATATAAATTGTAGAAAAACTTTAAACCAAATTGTAAATAAGTAAAAAGAATGGCATTGGTTTTATTTTTAGTGCTAAAAAGTTATTTTTTTTTAATTAGAATATTTTTGTGTTTTGCTTTGGTACGGATAACCGTGGATTTTCACTGGTATCGGTACCGAATACTGAAATTTTGGTACCATGACAACACTCCACTCCACTGTGCAGAGCGAGAAACTTCCTGTCTCCCACGTAATTCGTGATTACGAGCTAGCTGCTTTAAAATTATTTGTTATTTGTTGAAGGACTAAAATGTAATATTCCACTGGTTTGATAACCATAAAATGTTTCTAAACCATTTAAAAATTTGACTCGTTATGTTGATTTTTACATATGAACATGTTATGTTTTTATGTTCACATAACACGTTATGTGACTATTCGCAAGCTTTTAATTATGGTAAGCTTGGAAATAATATGTAACGTTTTAATCTAGGCCTGTAGCTATCGAATATTTAAGTAATCGAGTATTCTACCAAAAATTCCATCGATTAATCGAGTAATCAGTTAAAATGCGTTTTTGCTTAATTAAAGTGCAATATTAATTATGCAAGAGAAAATAAGACTCCTGGGTCTCTTAAAATGAACAACTAAGTTTCCTTTTATATAAAAAAATATTTTTATTTTTTAAATGCATAGAATGCAATGCATACATAAAAAATAAACATTTAATCACTACCCATTGTTTCTCTGTCTGTACTTGTACTGTGAACAATGACAATAAAGTTATATATAAAGTTAAATTAAGTGCATTTAAGTGCCATTCAATTGGGGTTTTAAATAGATGCACATTAAACACATAAAACATTAATTTAATTAATCTTTTAATTATTGAAAATTAAGCAAACTTAACTTTTCAGTACTAACCCGCAATAACTTAAATAAACTGGACTTTTATTTTGACGGGTTGACATACCTTTACAGTTCTGTGTATGTGATGTGACGCTAGTTTTAATCAAATCAAATGGTCAAATGCTCATGAAGTGATTTTCAGTGCAGTTCTTGAGATGTTCTTCATGTGTTCACGTCCTTATTTGGTGAGACAGCAGACGCTGAAATCACCGCTAGCGTCATGCGCGCTTCCGTGTGTTTAATGAATGAAGACGCGCTTCTGCTCCATTCATTACCAGAGACACGCAGAACATGCAGGATTCATATTTAAATAGACTGTTCCGGCTTAATATTTACAGATATTAGTCCATACTATGATTTGATGTAAGTGCAATGACCTATTTTCGATTATTTCATTCAAAATTTGGCAAATTCCGTGCCATTCCGAGTTAAACTGTAAAATCTGTTTTTATGACTGGATTCCGTGATTCCCTCCACGTTTTCTGCGTCGCGGAAATCATAGGGCTCTAGTTGTGGTATGCCAGCTCTATCTTGCAATGGACACACGCCACGACGTTCTCTTTACGTTTGCCCGCGCCCTCAAATCAAAACACTACTGACTCCTTGTGTCTCCTTTCGCTTTGTGGGTGACGTAAATGCGTTGTGTCACATAAAAAAAAAATAATTGAGAAAGAACCTGACGTGAGATTTTAAAATAAATTAAAAGAGGCTTCGAGGCAGAGGAATTTGCTTCGATAATTTTTTTAATCGAGTTACTCGAGGAATCGTTTCAGCCCTATTTTAATCGCAATAAGCTTTGGGCTTTGTTACTTTTTATTATAACACAAAGCCTCAGGCTTCTGTCAATTTTAAGATAAAATACAAACAATAAATGTTTTTTACGCTCTTTAATCTGTAGTGAGATATTCGCCTCCTTTCATGCGGCATGCATGTGAATCAAATATTTGCAGCATGAAAATAATAACGGATAAATATTTGAGTGCATGTTGAAAAAAAAATATAGAACAATTTAATACAAACCAGTGTCTCTTGAAATAAATCAATTTGAGTTTAAAAAATCGTCAGTAAGCCTATTGCTGTTTTTCGTTTTTAACGTGAAGCATGACAGGTGCCACTTCCTTTTTTTTAAATTACAGGTGTAATATTCAATTTTACTTCATGCAATGTAACATGATTTCATTGTCGTAGTTTTGACTTAATTACTAAAATATTATGACGCTAATCTTTTTTCTTTTTTTTTGAGAAGGATAAACTGATCAAAACTGCTCAACTCACGGTCTTGAGCTGGTCGCTTTGTAGGCTATTTAAAAAACAAACAAACTTGAATTTAACAAACATAAAATGTTCCAATCATATTTCTGAATTAAATTAATAAAGAATCGAAACGACCAGCCATGTAAGGCTCTATAATTAGTTCTCTTGTTTCAATTAAAAGCTCCCCCTCGGTTTGTCGGGCCCATATAAGTACTACCTACTTTTTTCATGGAAGAGGACAGAATCTGACAGGGTAACAGAGATGGACAGAGCAATGGCCCGGAGCGTGAAGCGCAGTCTACAGGCCAGCGGGGAAAGGGAGACATAATCAGAGGGTAGTGCTGCCAATAACTAGAACTGTGGACATGCTAATTTTTTTTTAATAAAAATATGAAATAGGTTATTGTTATAAATACATACATTACATTTAATATTCAAATTAGTGCCTTCATTCAGGCTGTTCACAACATGTTTTAACGCATACCGTGTTTTATGACATTCTGTTTAACACGTAATGTGTTTTAAGCCTAATAATCATGTCTGAATTAATCTGTTCTAATCTTAATCTGTAAACTTCATTTAAAAATGCTATGAATGTTCATGCTCATTTTAAAAAAACAGAAATGTCATAGGCTCCTACAATCTAGTGAGCAGTTGATAATAGACGGACTGTTATGTTATTAATTGCCATCATTCGGATTTATATTAATATGCTTTAGCAATCATACAACCATTAATTGGCTTGGGTTAGGATAGACCTTTCTCTAATATATTCAACAGTTTATCATCATACAGACTAAAGGCCTGAATAGTCTCTCTCCCTCTCTCTCTTTTTATGTGTGTGTGTTTATGCGTGTGTGGGTGCATGCGCAGGAGGGGGGCAATTATTGACCACTAATCGAATAATACAAAGCGATTATCGATTATTACTTTTGCTTGAAATGTACATCCCTAAATAGAATGCAAACTAAGTACATAATAAATATTATTTATTCAAATACATTGTGAATATGGAAACATTTTAATTTGTGTTGAATAAATACATTTAATTGAAATGATTTGTTGGGGAGTGAGGGGAACTAAAATAGCCTTTAGGCCTATTTCTGAATGAAATAATAAGTGACTTGTGTTTTTTTCTCTCTCAAAAAATAAAAATAAAATAAAAATTATACGAGTAGCATATTTTAAATATGCAGCAAACCTTTTAAAATATTTTTTAAAAAATTACTTTGTAATTTAATTTTGTCAAAATCCCTAATGGTTGGTTAACGTTTAACCGGTTAAAATGAACATCCCTAGATCAACTATTCAGTAATTTCTGCTGATTTCAGAAAAATGTTGCCAAGTAAATATAAAGTTGTCCTGAACTGTGTCCTACCTAGTGTGTCTTGAAAAGATCTGCTGAGTCTTCTTTTCAGGAAGTAGATCTGCCAGGATCATAGCTTGAATGACTGATAATGTTCCTGAAGACAAAACACAAAATTAGAGAAATTTAACTCACAATTAAGTAACATTTATGGACAGCTTATTTTTATAATCATGTGTTAAAACATGGCAATGTGTAATTACTTATAGGAATTAAATTTATATTATCTATATATATTATATAAAATATATAAAGATATATATTGAATATCACAAAAAATTTGCCAATATCAAGATTTTTTTACATATCGCTGAGCCCTAATCTGAATCAAACATGACTGGTTCTTAGATGTCATGATGTCATTCTTGTTGGACTTTAGTTGGTTTGTTATTTTTCATCTGTGTATTAATGATTTGATTAATCTAATATTCAATTAGATTAGAAACATAGAACTTATAAAACAAAAGTATAGAATTGCTTCAGAAGACTTAACATTTGTGCTGCTGGTCATTTCTGGTCACCATTACATCTGCATTAATAGCAAATCATCAAAAAATAAAAACAAAAGTACAATGTATTTAAATAACTGTTTTTAACGTGACAAATTACATCTGGTACAACTCTAAAGCCCATCAATTTGTTTAATGTGAATAGTACTTACCGGTACTTCATTTCAGGCCCATATTATTGCAGCCTTCTTGCTGCCAATACCACCACACCTTCACTCTCTACCTTTGCACTGAAAACATTGATTTCAAAGTATGACAGCAATTTGTTAGTATGAATTTTAAATTAGACAACGTGAGGAGCAAATAACTGTAAAATGTTAACTAACGTTAATCAGCCATTATAAACGGTCTCCAGCCCATTTGTTAAACATTCGGCGGATTTAATAAACTTGATCAGCATCAGATGGGACATTCTAGATGAAACCTACAGATATTCAGTAATACTGAACACAAAGGTTAAAGGGGTTTTAATGCAGTGAATGTGTGTTCGCTTTACCTCGCTTCAGATCTGAGGCTGGAGTGACGGTTAGAGATCAGCGTCTCTCTAACGGTAACATTAGTTTGAAAATAACGTTACACTTTTGCGGGACTCGTCTTACGCTGTGTTAATGTGATAAACCACAAAAATACTTCTTAATTTACCAATGACGAACTGTTATTTAACACTTAACACCGTTGATAACTTTTATATAACTTAATGGTGCGTTATCACCTTGCTCCTGTGCTAACCTTAGCTAGAGTTACACACATTTTGATAATTAAGCTTGTTAATTTTCAGATAAAGTTGACTTTAGAGTGCTTTAAATGGGATTAAAGAAGCTCGAAATGCTTAACGTTAACGTACCTGTATTTTTTACCATGACCGCGTCGTGTCTCGCGAATAACGTTAATCCTGCTGTGATCCCATCAGCGAGTGAGTGAGCGTGGTAGTGTGGATGAGCGGAGTGCACGTGACATGACTGACTGAAAAATGCGCGCGGTTTTTGAAAAACACACCATAGACAGTAAAAGAAATGGACACAGCGACCCCATTGGAACTCAATTGAGACAAGTGAAGTCCATTTTTAGCGTTTTTTAGCACTTCCGTTTCTGACGCGCAGACTCAAACGAAGCTTGACGATGTCAGCAACCTGTCTGACAGATGTAAATCTTCTAAGTGGCTGTGCGTGCAAACTGCCATCGTTAATCTTGCAGAGACGGCGAGCTTGAGCGGGGATTTCTTTGGCGTGAGTGAGCAGGAGTAAGTATTCTGATTAATTATTTTGTATAGTATTTTAAAATGTAACGCCACTACGCCATATTAAGTTAATTGCCTGCGAGCTTCTCCTCCTGTCTGTACGGTAATGCGACAGAGAGACGAGTGGTTATGACGCAATCGTTAGCCTATTTTTTACAAAAACTGTTTATACGGGGCCATAATGTAACATAGAAGGTAATGGAGCCCTTTATACATTGTCGTGTATCTTTAGAAATAAATAATGGACAAACGGAGTCTTTAAACGTCTCAGATGTAAAGTTATTCGCTGTCAAAGTGACGCAAAAATGAATGGGAGTCAATGGGAATGCTAACGCAAGTGAAGTTCTGCTAAAAGATGGCAGCCCCCACCCGACTTCAACTTCCGGTCGAGTTCCTTGCCCCCTGAAACACACAGATATTATTTTGTCGAGTAAAATAATTACTTTTTTACTCTGTTTGAAAACACGAATTATGTTCATTATTCTTTTAAATATTTTGTGGTCAGCCATTTATACTTAAAAAGAATAGATTGTATGGTAGATTCAATAAATTAATATGTATTTTTTTAGCTTGAGTTCTGCTTAACCTAAATAGCTTTTGAGTTCAAATCACAAATTAAGATGAAATAATCTTTTACATTTTTGAGTTAAATTAATTAACTTCAATTGGCAAATTTCACTTTTACAGTGTATGCCATTCACGTAATACCCCGAAGTGACTTCAATAAATTCAAAAAGATATATAATTAATAATTATAAATTACATTCAGGCGATTAGCCACCACATACTCAAGGTTGTAGTTTCATATTTAAATACATTTATTTTTCTATCCTAATGTATTCCATTGTATTCTATTCATGTTTTATATAGCCTATAAGAAAGAAGTTTCTCTCAACATTATGATAACGTTCATAATAACCTGAAAATATAAGGACATGCTGTTATCATAATATTTTAGGATAACACCATAACAACATTTAGCAATTAATTAATTTAGAAATTACATTAATAAAATTGAAAGCTCTAAGAATATTGTTCTAAAATTGTTTTCTCTCAACATTGGGAAAATTAATTGAGTACAAATAACGTCTTAAAGATGTTCAGATATCATTGTGCTAAGAACATTATCTATCAACCTTACAAGAACATTAACAACGTTATAAGAACATTCATCAAGTACAGATAACGTCCTAAAGCCATTCAGAGAACGTTGTTCTAAGAACGTTTTCTAGAGACCCTATAAGAACATTCATCAAGTACAGATAATGTCCTAAAGACGTTCCGAGAATGTTGTTCTAAGAATGTTTACTGTCAACCTTATAAGAACATTCATCAAGTACAGATAACGTCCTAAAGACGTTCCGGGAACATTGGTCTAAGAACGTTTTCTAGAGACCTTATGAGAACATCCATCAAGTACAGATAACGTCCTAAAGACATTCCAAGAACGTTGTTCTAAGAACGTTCATCAAGGACAGATAACGTCCTAAAGACGTTCCGGGAACATTGGTCTAAGAACGTTTTCTAGAGACCTTATAAGAACATCCATCAAGTACAGATAACGTCCTAAAGACGTTCCGAGAACGTTGTTCTAAGAACGTTTTCTGTCAACCTTAGAAGAACATTCATCAAGGACAGATAACGTCCTAAAGACGTTCTGAGAATGTTGTTCTAAGAATGTTTACTGTCAACCTTCTAAGAACATTCATCAAGTACAGATAACGTCCTAAAGACGTTCCGGGAACATTGGTCTAAGAACGTTTTCTAGAGACCTTATGAGAACATCCATCAAGTACAGATAACGTCCTAAAGACATTCCGAGAACGTTGTTCTAAGAACGTTTTCTGTCAACCTTAGAAGAACATTCATCAAGGACAGATAACGTCCTAAAGATGTTCCGGGAACATTGGTCTAAGAACGTTTTCTGTCAACCTTAGAAGAACATCCATCAAGTACAGATAACATCCAAAAGACGTTCCAAGAACGTTGTTCTAAGAACGTTTTCTAGCGACCTTATAAGAACATTCATCAAGTACAAATAACGTCCTAAAGACGTTCCGAGAACGTTGTTCTAAGAACGTTTTCTGTCAACCTTAGAAGAACATTCATCAAGTACAGATAACGTTCTAAAGACGTTCCAAGAACGTTGTTCTAAGAACGTTTTCTAGCGACCTTATAAGAACATACATCAAGTACAAATAACGTCCTAAAGACGTTCCGAGAATGCTGTTCTAAGAACGTTTTCTGTCAACCTTAGAAGAACATTCATCAAGGACAGATAACGTCCAAAAGACGTTCCGGGAACATTGGTCTAAGAACGTTTTCTGTCAACCTTAGAAGAACATCCATCAAGTACAGATAACATCCAAAAGACGTTCCAAGAACGTTGTTCTAAGAACGTTTTCTGTCAACCTTAGAAGAACATTCATCAAGGACAGATAACGTCCTAAAGACGTCCCGGGAACATTGGTCTAAGAACGTTTTCTGTCAACCTTAGAAGAACATCCATCAAGTACAGATAACATCCAAAAGACGTTCCAAGAACGTTATTCTAAGAACGTTTTCTAGCGACCTTATAAGAACATTCATCAAGTACAAATAACGTCCTAAAGACGTTCCGAGAACGTTGTTCTAAGAACGTTTTCTGTCAACCTTAGAAGAACATTCATCAAGTACAGATAACGTCCTAAAGACGTTCCAAGAACGCTGTTCTAAGAACGTTTTCTGTCAACCTTAGAAGAACATTCATCAAGGACAGATAACGTCCTGAAGACGTTCCAAGAACGTTGTTCTTAGAACGTTTTCTAGCGACCTTATAAGAACATTCATCAAGTACAGATAACGTCCTAAAGACGTTCCAAGAACGTTGTTCTAAGAACGTTTTCTAGCGACCTTATAAGAACATTCATCAAGTACAAATAACGTCCTAAAGACGTTCCGAGAACGTTGTTCTAAGAACGTTTTCTGTCAACCTTAGAAGAACATTCATCAAGGACAGATAACGTCCTAAAGACGTTCCAAGAACGTTGTTCTAAGAACGTTTTCTGTCGACCTTAGAAGAACATTCATCAAGGACAGATAACGTCCTAAAGACGTTCCAAGAACGTTGTTCTAAGAACGTTTTCTAGCGACCTTAGAAGAACATTCATCAAGTACAAATAACGTCCTAAAGACGTTCCGAGAACGTTGTTCTAAGAACGTTTTCTATTAACCTTACAAGAACATTAACAACGTTATAAGAACGTTCCAAAAACATTATTTTAATAACGTTTTGTACTAACATTTACACAACTTTTAAAGAACGTTAGTGAATGTTGTGGGAACGTTCCCTGTTAGCTGGGATGTAGGATCATACTACTATGACAAATGAGGACGTCAGAACGGCCGCTCGTCGCTGTTAATCGTTACCAAAGTCTGCAAACACACAGCAGTCTAACAACAGGAAATCTTTTACCAGAGACTTTACTTCTGAATCGCACCGCGAGACAAACAAGCAATAATATAGGCCTACTTCTAAATATCTGCTGTAGTAAACAAGACTCGAGGTAAGTTTTAATACATTTTCCGATTACACTCAGTAAAAAAAAAAAAAAAAAAGGATTTATTTCATACAGTAAGCTTGATTTAAATATAATTTGTGTTCCGAAGATGAACAAAAGTCTTACGGGTTTGGAACGACATGAGGGTGAGAACTTAATGACATTATTTTTATTTTTGGGTGAACTTTCCCTTTAAACCTCAATTCAGAATATAACAATTAGGGGTGTAACAATTCACTTGTTTTCTCGATGCATCGATTACAAACCCTGACGCTGCATACTCATCGATCTTGAAACATGGATTTTTGAATCGTGAATTGTTGAAAAATATATACACATTAAATTACTACAAGCACAAATTAATTAACAGCCCTAAACCAACTGGGTTCAATTTTCACACTCAAAAATGTAAGCAGATTGTAAATGACTATTCCCAAATGAGCTTATATTTTGTGCCACCTGTCAGACAACTTGGTTATTCTTTATGGCAATATATTTGTTTGTTAACAACTTTAGTTTATATAGTGTATATAGTAGTTGAATAACTGCCTTGTTATTGACCTCAGTAACATATTATCATATCCAGGTGATACTGATCATCTGACTATTTTCACAAAACAGTGTTGAAGCTTGAACTGAGAGTTTAGCTGAAGTATGTCAGAGGAACAAGGAAAATACTTTCTGTCTGAGATGAGTCTCTCAGAGAAACAGAGGTGAGTCTGAATCTATTTTCAGAGAATCATCTTAAACACTACTAAAATTTCTTTCTTTCTTTCTTTCTTTCTTTCTTTCTTTCTTTCTTTCTTAATTTGCAAATACATTTAAACTATACATGAAACAGGGGCTTTATGAAGAATTCAAACTTAATAGAAACTAACTAATAAACAGAGCTTCTACCACGACTGCAGATGTTTTGGGACTAGAGTATGAATTAATTTCATCAGTGCAATTTAACAGATTTTTGAACATTCAAAAAGTATCCAGTAGATGCTAAACATTTAAAATATGAAAGGCAAAATCATTATTAATGTATTTGCAAAAGTACAAATTCATTCACTCTCTCACAGCATTTTTTCGGTCTGGGTGATACAACACTAGTGTTATTGTAACAATAAAGTGTTATTGTACACAACTTTTTAAATTACACTGAATAAAATGTTTGTTTTGTTTTTTTAATTGTTGTGCAAATGCCACAGTCAGTCAGTGTTGTTCTTTCCCCTCCTTTGTCTCCTCTGTATCACTAGTGTGAGACCAGGCTCTCATGTGTCCAGCTCTGCGTCTGTGAAGAGTGACCGTTCAAAAGATAACATGCCTTACTTCAGTGAGAGAAAAACACCACCTGCCAAAAGGTATTTCATTTATTTTATTAACATAAAAGTCACACATAAACTGTGATATAAATGTTATAAGCGAATATCTAATTTGAATTTATTTTTTAGTTTGTATTATAGAAACTCTGAAAGGTTTATCAGGGTGTTTAACCTTTTCACACATGAGTTTCAAATATTGCAGCAGACCCCCCACAGCTTTTTAAAATTATTATTATTAGGTGACTGTTATTTTAGAATGTATCATCTTATTGTTTACATGGCGACATGTCATGCTTGTCACGTGACTCACCACATTCCTGAGACAATAGCTGAAAATCAGTGATGTATCAATTTTATTTAATTGTTCCTGTTTTATTTAAAAATATTCACAAATGTGTTAAGTATATTATGAAATAACTGATATTCCAATTCTCAAATATGTGTTAGTACATGTATTTGGTAGTTCAAACACCTTTATGATAACGTACCATATTAGTTGATCTATAACGGGTGATGAGTGCCACCATGTTAGTTTGTGCTGAATCCGAGCTGTGGGAATAACATCACTTAAATTCATTCTCTCTTCCTAAAATTAAAGTAAGTTTCTGGTGAACAGAGAGAAGAATAGAGAAAACTTTATTGTTAACTACACTGTGTATATGATATCAATAAAATGAGTTGTCAAATTAGTTTCGTAAGGATCATTTTTGTCGCTTACCCATATGTCAGTGTGTATTATTTTACAAACTAGAAATTTATATTTTGCTAATACTTATATGAACTTAAATGCCAAGTGCTGAGTGTGTCTCTGACTCAGTGCCAAGAAAAAAACGAAAGCAGATTTGAATTCAGCAGCTGATCACATGAGCTGAACATTCTAATCACACTGGTGTGATCCTACGTACTAAAGGTTTACTTCACTACCAAAATCAAAATTTCCTGATAACTTATTCACCTCCATGTCATGCAAGAGGTCTTTCTTTTATGGAAGCAAAATAATGACATATGTCTTTGAAACAAAAAAGCATGCTGAATAGCACAAACTGAAAAAAAAAAAAGAATTGCGTTAACAGTTCTTGCATTTTAATGCCTTGTATTTCCATAGCTTGCATTTTAGGTCCTGAAATTTAACATAGTTGTTCATTTAAGCTGTCAATATTTAAATTCAAAATATTTCACACACCTTTTCATAATAATAAAAAAATCAATAATTCAAATTCACATTCCAGAATCCACTTCCAAAATATTCAATCTGTTTTAAAATATGATGTATAATATTCGACAGGCAGATTTTGGTCCATTTTATTTCACTTTCCAAATTCGCTTCCACAAATTCAGTGGTTAAAATTCGGCAGATAATTCGCCATTTCACATCCGGGAGCTGCAGGAATAGCAGTAGAGCACAGAGGCATGATCTCCATCTGCTGTCAGTCGCTCACCAGCAGGTGGTGCAAGCCGCTGTTGATTAAGACCAAAACAAGTAATTCAGTTAGTTCAGTGTATGTTTAATTCAACATCTTCGCTGTTACCACAAACGAGATTATAATGGCGTTTTACCCAACGCTGAAGTACAGAACTGACATTACATTTAAGGAAAACATATATTGCTTTGGTTGTTTAGTTTCCGTAAATTTGAGACATGGCTTGTGTGACTCTGTGCTGTAATACTGGGGATCCCCTCAGGTCACACTCCAGTATTCCCCAATGATGAGGAACACTCCTCAATCAATTAATACTGTGATATAAGACGTCAGATCTCAGAATACACTTTATTGATGATTATGCGAACTATATACAGGCAAGCAAATGAGGTCAATAGAATGCAACACGCTGCATTTTCTTTATAATTGCTTTCCATTTCCACCGATCTATAAGTCGACAGTCCCACAAAGATATCAATACCATGATTAGTTTTAACAATATGCGTCCACTTTATATCAACATTAAAGAATGAGTTATCGCACCCAAGGGGCTGTCTGACAATTCCACTGACTGAGTTAAAAGGTCCAATGTGTTTTAATTAAAATTTTAAATGGCACACTGTAAAATTCTAAACCTTGTATTTCTCATAGTGATTTTCTACACGTGAGATTTTGCCAATACCTCCCTTCATATATGTACAGTACACAATTATATACATATTAAAGAACCCTGGAAAGGGTTTTTCATGTTCCAACAGTTGTAGTGCATTGCTAAACACAAGACTAACTTACTACAGGTTAGATTTAGCCAATATCTCCCTTACATTACGTACAGTACATACTTTTTTTTTTTAAACATTTACCCAAAGGGATTTTTTCATGTTTCACAGGTTGTAGTACGGTGTTTATCATGTATTTCATGTACATTGCTAATATCTGCCTTAGTGTATGTGCCATTCACAATTATTTAAAACAAAAAAAAATGTGTAAAACCCCAAAAGGGATTTTTCATGTTCCAAAGATTGTATTCTAAAATATTGATGTACTTTATTTACAGCAAGGGAGGTATTAGCAAAAATTTACCTATAGTATGTAGTGTTGTCATGGTACCAAAACTTCAGTATTCGATACCGATACCAGTGAAAATCCACGGTTCTCGGTACCAATTTCGGTACCAAAGCAAAACACAAAAATATGCTAATTAAAAAAAGAAAAAACACTTTTTATCACATTAAAATAAAACCAATGCCATTCTTTATACTTATTTACAATTATGTTTAAAGTTTTTCTACAAGTAATATAATTATGAAGAACAGTAAACAAGTTTTACCCAAATTTAATTTCTCTTTTAATTAATGAAATTTAAACATTTAATTATTTTTTTGTAAATAAAGGGGATTTGCTATTCAAATCTAAACATGGAAGAAATATTGTGTGATTTATTTCTTTACAAAATAAAGTTTTATTAATTTTTTGAAGAGTAGTAGCAGTATCACATACATTCTACTAAATTATAGTAATATTTCTAGCACAATGCTTTTATGTAAAAATGAACTTTTATTTTGATGGGCTACTTTTATTTTGACACTGGTTTTACTCATATGAAACGGTAAAATGCTTGTGAAGTGACTCAGAACAGTTATGGTAATTAGGACTGTCACTTTTAGTTCGAAAATCGATTGCACAATCGATCGGACCAACCAAAATATGTTTCAAAAATGAAAATAGGAAATCGATTTTAACCAAATATGTACACTATTCATTTTAAAATAATTAAACAATTAAAAAATATAGATGTAACAAACTCACAAACAAGGATAAAAAGAAAATAAAGAATTCCGAAAGTGCAGTATGCGTTGCGAAAGCTAGACAGAAAATACCAGCAATTTTATGTGCCTATAAGACCCAGTGGCGTCGAAAGTCTGGAGGTCTCACGACACAGTAGACACGAATTCGCCTCATTTGTGCATCTAGTTACAGGAGATTCTGAGTTATGAAAAGGACCATTGACCACTTTTGTGGTGGAAAACTGGCAGTAATACCCCCACCTTGCGCAGCTGTACCTGAGTGTCCCTGAGACATCAGTGTGGTCAGAGCGCGTTTTCTTTTTGAACAGTTGTTTGAAATGGATTGAATCATTATTTAAAATAATCTTGGAGATTTTTGAATTGCTTAAATCATAAATGCAGTCGGGTTGAAGCCTGCAGTGATGTTTTTCTTTTGTTATGGCAGCCGTCCCCTCTGCATATATATTTTTTCCAGAATGTTGCACTCATGTTGCTGTTTGTTATTCAGCACGAAACTTCATGCCAATAAATAAGAAATATTGCTGACTTGTGCGTTTCCAGCGCTCTCTTTACGTTTGTCCGTTATTTGACGTTGAAAAAGGAAACGTCTTTTTTTTTTTAGACAAGGAAAATCGATTTTACAATCGATTCAATGAACACTTATGTCTTAAAATCGAAAATGATTTTTTCACAAAAGTGAGAGCCTAATGGTGATGTTGTTTATGTATCTTTGTCCTCACTGAGACAGCAGATGCTGAAATTACCGCAAGCGCCATGCGCTTCAGTCTATGTAGTAAACAAAACCGCACATCTCTGCCATTCATTCATTCACACAGAGACACGCAAAACATGCAGGATTCAGATTTCAACCAACTTTTGTGGCTTAACATTTACAAATACTGGTCCATATGGAGATTTGATTTGATTAATTAATGTTAACTTTGACAAATTCCGTGACTGTCCATATTAAAATGTAAGTTTCATTTTCATGACTTTATTTTGAGATTCCGTCCGCGTTTTCTGCTTTGCGGAAATCAAAGCGCTGTATGCATCAAGAACCGGGTTGACCGGGTCCTCGGTACCACCAGTACTTACAGAAACCTACACTGTAAAAA
This sequence comes from Carassius auratus, assembly GCF_003368295.1. Lineage (NCBI taxonomy): Eukaryota > Metazoa > Chordata > Actinopteri > Cypriniformes > Cyprinidae > Carassius > Carassius auratus. The sequence goes on from NW_020525886.1 coordinate 20,958, forward strand.
ATTTTGCCGTTAAATAACAGTAATTTTCTGGCAGCAGGGGCGCCAGTAAAGTACTGTTAATTTACAGCTCTTAACCATTAATTTACCACTCTTATTTTTTAACAGTATTTTACCGTAAATTCTACCATGGAAATTAACTCCACTCCCACTGCTTCAAACAGTTCTAGTTTTTAAAACTAGCATTCCTATGATGTTAGTACTATGAACTTATTTCATTTGAGTCCACTGAGAAGGAACATTTCTTAATATAACGATGCAAACACTTAATGTGCAGTAATAAAGTAACTAAATACATGACTTTTACTCAAATCACTGCAGCTCATTGTCATCTACACCGCACATGTATGTGCTGAAGTACTTAACACAGAGATCGTCACTGTATCAGCAACTCCACATTTACTGCCTTTATATAAAACAGCAGAAAATCAGAATTTGTGGCTCATCATTGACTGAAGCACCGGCTCTACTCTCCAGCACAATGGTGAACAACAAAACTACATTAAACTAACAGATCTCTCTTGTGCAAACACACATTAATACAGTCAAGTTCAGTATTTACTCTCATTATCAGTGTATGACTTTGCCTAATTTTTTTTCTATGGATGTTCACAATTATTTTAGTTAAATTAACTTTTTTTTCATTTGGTAAATCTGACGTTTACATTTTACAGTATATTACTGTTTTTCCTTGACTTAACGGCAACAAACTGTAGAAAAACACTTTTTTTGCTGGCAACCATTAATTTACGGCAAGAAACAGTAGAAAAACAGGTATTTACTGGCAGCAGGGGTGCCAGTAAATAACTGTTTTTCTACAGTTTGTTTCCTGTAAATTAATTACAGTTTATTACTGTTAAATTATGCTTCATGCCGTTTTTTCTTCATCTTAAATCTTTAACCCTTTAAACCCCACAAGAAAATCCTCAGTTTTAAATGAAGACTTATAATGTGTGCACACTACAGAGTGCTTGAGTAACACTGAATCAGTGAAGTTAATGAGATAGTTCGGTGATTAATTGATGATTGAGCATTAGTGATAAACACCTGCAGAATCACTGAAGGAAAGAGAAACACAAGATCTACAAATGACTTCAGCCACAGGCTTAGATGAAATCAACTGAATAAAAGAATACATAAAATCTCTCAAGATCTGATTAAACAACTACTAAAACAGCTTCACCAGATTCACATTACTAACCAGACTGACTTTATTTCTGTCAGATGTCTACAGAAGATCTTATGGAGAGTTAAATAGGTTTAGGTGTTTTTTTTCACTACCATGATGGAGATCAGTGTTTACTTTAGTTGGGCTCTTGAACGTGACTTTTCAACAACTAAGGTTTTTTTTTTTTTTTTTACATGCTGTAACAATGCGCCTTTGGAATCTGTTATAGCAAAACAAAAGTACACAGAAGAGAAAAAAATCTGATATTGTTGTTTATAGATTGACAAGAACAAATACTATTATTTCTGATCTACTCCCGTGTCTCTTCTCTTATTGATACTACAGCATAAGAAGGAGCAATGCTGAGCCATAAGTTATGAAAGACTGTTAAGAAAACTTCACTCATAATAAAAAAAAAAAAAACCTTTGCTGAAGTTTAGACAGAAACATCAAGAATCAGCGTATGAATCACAACAATGGTGACAATCCACAAAATAAATAAACATATCAGTTCTGAACATCACAACACATGCTACTAAAACTTAAAACAAATGCCAAATGATAAGCACATAAGAATTCAAGAAAATAAGTGAACAATTCAGGGGCATAATTTATTCATGCCGCAATGCATGCTGGGAATCATGGATGAGTTTTATCCTGCGCTGGTACCCAGCATGCATTGCATCATGAACCTTTTGATTGTCACCATTGTTGAGATTCATATGCTGATTGTTGATTTCTCTCTTTGAGTGTTGTGGAGACTGCTGCCCGAAATATTTTTTAACTAAAACTAGTCATTAAATCCATAAATACTGGTTATCACACTACTTTTCAATCTTACAAAATTGAAGAAACAAAAAAAATTGTGTCATTCACTCAAGTATTCCAACACCAAATTAATATTTGATATATTATTAATATATATATATACTATAGCAACACTTTAAGTCAGTCTAGTAGATCATGCCTGACAGAAACAGCCATAATCACTTGACTATCAAAATTAATATTGCTGTAACAGATGTATCACGAAGATACAAATACAGCAATGAAACAAAATGTAAAGTGCAAAAGTCAAGGGTCAGGAGACCAACTACAGTAAACACTGATCTCCACAATGGTAACATCAAACGAAACAGTAACATTATCATCTAAATCTCTGTAATTCTCAGTAAGATCTTTCGATCTCTGATCTCTGATCTGATAGAAATAAAGTCAGTCTGGTTAGTAATGAGTGAAGTTGGTAAATCTTCAGTTGATTTCATCTAAAGCTGTGGCTGAAGTCAGTTGTAGTTCTTGTGTGTGTCTTGTTTCTTTTTTCTTCAGTGATTCTACTCATTAACAGCAGCTGTTGATCAGTGTCTGAATTCACTCATTAATTTTCATTCTCTGTCAGGTGGACTATATTAGTTAAATCATGTAGGGAATAGTGAATGAGGGTGTAGGGTGTGATTTGAAACACAGCCGCTGAGTGTCGACTTTGAACGTTGTTAATTTACGATATATAGCAGCAGGCTACCTTCTCGAAAATGATGAATATTACCCAGAATGCACTGTTTTAATGAAAAACAGTATGTTACTGTCGAAATTTGGCCGTTTTTTTACAGCGATTTTTAACAGTGTACTGTCACATTTTCATTTTTTTTGTACCGACTTGGTACCGAAGTACCGGGTCTTTTGACAACACTAATAGTATGTCAGTCTAGTCACTAGGGATGTACTACAACCCCTTGGAACATAAAAAAAAAAAAAAAAAAAAAAAATGTGAATTACAGTTATTTCTTAAGATTAATTATATACTGTATATACACTGAGCAAAATGTAAACTGTAGCAAGTCAGTCTGGTCACTAGCAACATACTAGTTACATACAACATTTTGAACATGAAAACCCTCTTTTTTTTCCTTTTTTTCTTTTTTAAGTATTGTAATTTTTTTCTCAAAAAATATTTGTGTAGTGTCAATACATACGGCAATAAATGTCGAAGGCGAGTTATTGGCCATATATATGTAGTCAGTTTGAGTAAATAATTAATTTACTGTAAACTGATTAATTTGAATAAATTATTGTACTTTGTTTCGTTTTGAGGTAAATTTGCAGATGGTCCCTAAAGCAGCTTAGGCGAATATGCATCAAATATCAAACATAAAACTACTGCGCTTGGTTTTCTTTTTACGAAAAAATGGTTTGGTGAAACTATGTGGGTTGTTGGCTCATATACTGGGCTCATGTGCTTAAATGTACATAATATACAGTAATATACTGTATTTATTAGATGCCGAATTTAAGAATTTAATATCTTGAGGCAATAAAAGATGTTCATGTAATTTTTTTTTTAAGGGGAATATTTTTAATGCAATTTTTCTTGTTCCGTAACTTGCGTTCATATGCTCATCTGTATGTAGTTTGCAACATCAGTATGATCTGAGTTTGGTCTTTTAATTGCTGTCACTGCATTTGTGTGCTGAGCCATGTAATGCGTTTTCTTTTCTTTAACAGATTTCGGAGGGAAACAGCGTGAAACCTTGAGCGTTCGTTCATATCTGTGTAACTGTCCATATAGTTCGCATAATCATCAGTAAAGTGTATTCTGAGATCTGACATCTTATATCACAGTATTAATTGATTGAGGAGTGTTACTTGTCATTGGGGAATACTGGAGTGTGAACTGAGGGGATCCCCATTATTACAGCACAGAGTCACACAAGCCATGTCTCAAATTTACGGAAACTAAACAACCGAAGCAATATATGTCTTCCTTAAATGTAATGTTAGTTATGTACTTCAGCGTTGGGTAAAACGCCATAATAATCTCCTTTGTGGTAACAGCGAAGATGTTGAATTAAACATACACACAATCAGCTTTTCCACATGTCCTGATAATCAAAACTTCTACTTAGCGCTTGCTTCATTTCAGCAGATCAGTTTTTGTAACTGTATTACTTAATCCACCTGTACTGAAAGCACTGTTAATGCAATGCATTATTTTTTCAGTTTGTGCTATTCAGCATGCTTTTTTGTTTCAAAGACATATGTCATTATTTTACTTCTATATTCTTTCTTCAGGCAACAAGAAATTAATGTTTTTGAGGAAAACATTCAAGGATTTTTCTCCATATAGTGTACTTCAATGGTGCCCAGAATATATATTTTTTTAATATTATTATTCTGGAATAATAAAACTCTATTAAACTCTTTTAATGTAAGGATGCACCGAATTGAAAATTCTTCACTGAGTGGAAGACTGAATACCAAACACTGCTGTTCTAATTATTTCTCCATGTATTTTACCAATTGTTTTTTTTTAACCATTGCATAAATTAAATAGCCAAAATGTGCTTTTTACAGTTTTGTCTAGCTTTTCAAAATAAATAAATAAATTACAAAACAACTTTTTTTCTTTTTTTTACTGTACAAAGGGAGCCTGACTTAGCAGAAGATAATTATTTTAAAACATTAGTTACAAGTTAAAATATTACAGATCACAGTTTGAACACTATGTGTAAATGTGTTATAATAAATGTATTAGCTGTGGTTATTATAATTATCATTATTTTTATATTACTTTATTTTATTTTGAAAATGCATACATATGTTACTGAGCAGATGACAAGTAACACAGTTTCATCTCAGATTTTCGTTGCGCTTTGGACTTTGAACCCTGCCTAACAAACAGATCTGCGGAGCTCAGCAGCTCTGTTTGAATTTCTGCAATTTGTGTGTGTATTAGAAAACATAACGTTCTGAATTTTATTTACTAATTGTATGAGGCCATTTCATTATTTTAATCATCATAGAGTAACCAGCAACAACCACCATTCTTCTTCTCATCAAGATATTCAATGCAGTATATACAGTCTTTCTCTGCCTATGCTTGTAATGATTTCTGAGTCTTTCTCTGACAGTTTTAAATGCTTCCACACTGCTGACATGTGTGCTGCATTAGTGCATCTCTGTATTTGATCATGTCATGTCATTGCCAATTTATTCTGTCTTTCTGCTTATTCGGCCGAACACCGAAAGAGCTTTTTTGTTGTTGTTATTTTTGGCTGAATAATTTTGGTTGTAATATTTGGTGTATCCCTATTTTAAAGCTAATGCTTTCTTTTTATCATTGTTAAATTTTTTTACAAGAGATTTCTGTAATATTTTGCCTGTAAATGCAGTATTTTATTTTATTTATTTGTTAACAGGCTTCAATATGAAAATTCAGATTTCCAGACTCACAGGAAGCACGAGACTTTCAAAGATCATCTTCTAGTGATTTTTCAGGTAAGAAAACATGGTAACACTTTAGAATAATGGTCCATTAGTTCAAGTTAGTTAACTACTTAACATGATCTAAGCAAGATCAATCCTTCTACAGCATTTATTAATCTCAGTTGATGTTAATTTCAACATTTACTAATGCATTATTCAAATCAAAAGTTGTGCTTGTTAGCATGAACTAACAAAGAATAACTGTATTTTCACTAACTAACATTAACAAAGATTAATAAATACAGTAATACATGTATTGTTCATTGTTTGTTCATGTTAAAGCTGCAGTAGGTAACTTTTGTCAAAATATATTTTTTACATATTTGTTAAACCTGTCATTATGTCCTGAAAGTAGAATATGAGACAGATAATCTGTGAAAAAAATCAAGCTCCTCTGGCTCCTCCCAGTGGTCCTATTGCCATTTGCAGAAACTCCATCGCTCCCGTTAAGAAACAACCAATCAGAGCTGCGGTCCGTAACATTGTTTGTGTTCAAAATGTAGAAAAATGTATATAATAAGCGAGTACACCATGAATCCCTTTTCCAAACTGTGTTTTTAGCTTGTCCTGAATCACTAGGGTGCACCTATAATAAGTGTTTATATTCAGGCTATTTTAGATTGCTTCGGGGTACCGCGGCGGAGTAACCCAGTACCTTTGTGATTCTTCATAGACATAAACAGAGAGAAGTAGTTCCGGCTACAATGTTCTTCCGCAAGACGCAAGCAGTTCTGTTTATTAACCGTTAGAGCATCAAAAGTTAACGACTGAAGCTTTTATGAATAATTAACTAAAATTAACTAATGGACCATTATTCTAAAGTGTTGCCGAAAACAAGTGTTTAATGTTTCTAAATGTTATCAAACACACATTTTTTATTTTTATTTATTAATTTATTTTTGCTTTCTTTGTAGGATCTTGAGAGCAAAGTAATCACATTCTTGAAGAATGAGTTCGAAAAGTTTAAGAAAATCTTAAAAAATGAGAACTTGCAGTCTTTAGTGAAGGCCTTTAATGAGAACAGATGCATTATCAAAGAAGCAGCTCTTGATCTCACACTCTACTTCCTGAGAGAGATGAAGCAAGATGAAGCTGCTAATACTCTAGAAGGTAAGAGACTCATGACCATCTGTCACTTATGAATCTATTAGAGAAAGTGGACTGAAACTGGTTTATTTATTTTTTTCCTGTTTTTAGATGATCTTATCTTCATTCATCAGCTAAAATGCAGCCTGAAGAAAAAGTATAAGTGTGTGTTTGAAGGAATTGCAAAGCAAGGTGACTCTACACTTCTGAATAACATCTACACAGATCTCTATATCACTCAGGGTTGTAGTGAACAGGTCAATACTGAACATGAGGTAAGACAGATTGAAGTTACTGCCAGACGTCATGAATCCCAGGAAATACCAGTTGATTGCACAAAGATGTTTGAAACACCTGGACAAGAAAAGCAGATCAGAACTGTACTGACAAAAGGAGTTGCTGGCATTGGAAAATCCATCTCTGTGCAGAAGTTTGTTCTGGATTGGACTGAAGGAGAAGAAAATCAGGATATCAGCTTCATATTTCCTCTTCCATTCCGAGAGATGAACTTAAAGGAGAGCGAATCACAAAGTTTGATGAGCCTGATAACTCAGTTTTTCCCAGAGACAAAAGGACTGAATCTTTCAAGGAGAAATAATTTCAAAGTCATGTTCATCCTTGATGGTTTGGATGAATGTCGTCTTCCTCTGAACTTTGAGGGTAATGAGACATGGTCTGATGTATCATCACCAGCATCTCTGGATGTTCTCCTCACAAACCTGATCAAGGGAAATCTGCTTCCTTCTGCTCTCATCTGGATCACCACCAGACCAGCAGCTGCCAGCAAGATTCCTCCTGACTGTATCGACCGAGTGACAGAGATACGAGGATTCAATGATGCGCAAAAGGAGGAGTACTTCAGAAAAAGATTCAAAGAAGAGAATCAAGCCAATTAAATCATTGATCATGTTAAAAAATCAAAGAGTCTTTTTATCATGTGCCACATCCCAGTCTTCTGCTGGATTTCAGCCACTGTTCTCCAGAACATTTTAGAGGAGAAAAGGAGTAATGATGTGAGAAATCAGGCTGATGACTCCTCTAAAACACTGCAGAAATCAAATACTGAAGACACTCCTAAGACTCTGACACAAATGTACACACACTTTCTCCGCTTTCAGATCCAGCAGAGCCATCGAAAATATGGAGAATATAAATCAAATATTTTCTGGGATGAAAAGGCAATTTTTTCACTGGGAAAACTTGCATTTCATCAGCTGCAAAGAAACAACCTGATCTTCTATGACACAGATCTGGAAGCCTGTGGTATTGACGTCTCTAAAGCATCAGTGTATTCAGGCATGTGTACCCAGATCTTTAAGGAGGAAAGAGGAATCATTCTTGGTACCACTTTCTGCTTTGTTCACTTGAGCATTCAAGAGTTTATTGCAGCCCTTTATGCACATCTGTTTCTAGACATCCAAAAGCAAAGTGTGTTTGTTCAAGACTCTATGAAACAGGAAAATCATGGAACCATGATTGATTTGCTAAAGACTGCAGTGGACAAGTCACTTGAGAGTGACAATGGACACCTGGATCTTTTCCTTCGCTTTCTTCTTGGTCTGTCACTCCAGTCCAATAGACTTCTCTTACGAGGTCTGTTGACACAGGAAGACCACAATGATGAGAACTATAAGAAAATAGTTCAGTACATCAAGGAGAAATTTGAAGCTAATCTGTCTCCAGAGAGATCCATCAATCTGTTCTACTGTCTGAATGAACTGAATGATCAAACTCTGGTGAAAGAGATTCAGACCCACCTTAACAAAGTAAGTCTCTCATCTTCTGATCTTTCTCCTGCTCAGTGGTCTGCTTTGGCCTTTGTTTTGTTGACATCAGAGGAAGAGATGGAGGAGTTTGAGCTTCAGAAATTCAAGAAATCAGACGAGTGTCTCATTAGATTATCATCAGTCATCAAAACCTGCAAAAGAGCTCTGTAAGTAATTAAAAAGTTTTTATTTTTTATTTTTATTTTTTTATGATGATATGTTATGGTTTAATTTGGAATATGCAATCATCCACATTTCTCTATAGTGATTCTTTAGTGATCATGCTTTACATATAAAATATGTAAACATGTTTCATGCTATATTTTTTCTTATTTCTATTTTAAGCTTGTTTTATGGGTAAAGGGGAATTTAAGTGCAAAGCTAATTATTTTTAAATTTTTAGTAGCAGTGCCATCTTTCCATCTATGTAGAAATGTATTATTGTTTTCAAATGTTTTCAAACATTTCATTGAACTCTTAGACAAAATATAAAAGAGGTGTAAATTTTTTTTATTATTATTTTTTATATATATAACAGGCGTTTGTTTCCAATATAATATAACATATTAGCTCATAGTCATATTTGAGAAAGAAAAAACATCAGTTGTATTCAAATGCCTAAACTAGGGGTGACCCCAAATAGTTGAAGAGTCAATGCTTCGATAGGAGGAGCCCAATTCGACCTATCTCACTATCGAATATTCACCAGCTATTATGATCATGCCATTTTGGCTATATGGGGGTGCTCAACCGTAAGGTAGATTTTTCAGGTGGGGTACAAGTGATTTCAAAGCATTTCAGCCAGTTTATATTTATTGTGTATATACAGTCCAGGCTATTATTTATGTAGTATACGATGCATTTAATTGAGTTGTGCTGCAGTAAAGCATTGTAGTGCTACAGTGATTATCTCTTCAATGCGAAGTATGAGCAGGATGAACAATAATGCAGAATATTAATAACTATGTCTGAAACTGTCATACACTCTTAAGCAAAATACCAGAAAAGGGTTCTTCAGCTTGTAACAATAGCAGAACCCTTTTTAGTGATAAATAGAACCTTTTTTATAGGATTCCATATAGAACCATGCTTTGAAAATGCTATATATGACCTTATTGGTTTTATAAATAACCTTAATGATTTAATGTTTTTCATTAATATTGATATGTTAATATTAGTAATATTAGTATTATGATATATATAATTAATTTTATTCATTTTTCCCCCTCTATCTGCCTGGTCTTATAATATCTTGAAGTGTCTATTAAGGTTTTATGCCTAAAAATAAACCCTTAATAATAAGATCAGCAACAATGAGTCAATTAGGTACTGTTTTTAATGACATAGAATTGTAACAAAAATGACAGAGTTCTAACAACAGTTAATAGCAGAATACATTAATGAATGACTATGAACAGAAATAAATGCTTAAAGAAATAAACAAAATAGAACATAAAATAGTGTATTGATCAAGCTCCAGTGAAACATCTTCACAATCCTCTATGATACCTTTAAGTTAGTATTTATCTGTATTTTGGTGTGTTTGAATGACAGTTTCTCTCTGCAGATGACAAGGTTGTAGGATGTGACAGCATCTGAAAAGCACAGTTGAGTTTAGATATAAAATGTGTCTCCTTTCATTTGTTTATGTGAAAACAATTGTTTATGAAGGCTAAAAGTAGCATGTGAGCACTTCATAATGTTAAAAGGAAAAAGTGATATAAATTCAAGGGATAGCTGGGTATGTTTATGCATAAACCCTAGTAATAAAAAAATCTAACAAAATTCAATTTCTTTGTTACTTACTGTACTTGGTGAAGAAGAGGAGAATATCCTTAACTGAATAGAGCTGGTCAAAAGAGAAGAGACATAGGAAACCAGTTAGCATTTGGAAGTTATAATTTATAGACATTTTTAGAATCAAATTATTTACCTTTTGAGAGTGTGTTGACAGTCTGTGTAATTGAATGACTGAGCTCCAGAAAATCAGTAATGAGGCATCTTAGAGTCGAGCCTCGGTTATGGTTTACATTAAAATAACAACAACCACAATAACTACAACAGCAGCATGTTGTGTGAATTAGGTGTGATTTTATTGACATGCAAATTTGTCAGTGCTCTTAACAACAGCTATTATCTGAATACATTAATGAATGACAACACTGAACATGAATAAATACTCTACATAAAGAAGTAAAACATAAAATAAGAAAAAAAAATAGATGTGATGAATATAAACTTTTAGCAAAACAATCCAATCCATATGGTACCCCCATCATTTGGGTGTAATTATGTAGCGACCTTTCTCTGCAGATGATGAGGTTGTGGGATGTGATCTGAAATACACAATTGAGTTTAGAGTTAGAGTGTGTCCGTGTTTATGTAAAAACAATTATGTTTATGAACGTCAAAAACTAAAATGGACAGTATGTGAGCCTTTCACAATCTTAAAGTAAAAAGTTATATAGAGTCATGGGATATTTTTAATATTTTTTTTTTTTTGTGACTGGGTATGTTTATATCCAGTCACATAAACCCAAGGAATAATTACAAAATCTAAAAGTATGAATTATACATTTATTATCTCTATCACTTAGTGGAGAAGAGGAGATAAGTTTCCACTGCTTAACAGAGCTGAACACACCTATATATGACCAAAAACTAAAGAAAAAAAAAGACCATGTTTGTTTGGAAGCCAGTTACATATGTTTTAAGTTAAATTTGTATTTAAATTTTAATAATGAAATCATTAACCTGTTGAGAGTGTGTTGACAGTCTGTGTAGTTGGATCTCTGAACTACAGGAAATCAGTAAAAATGTCAGTTTGTTTGAAAAAACAAAAGGGTTAGATAAAGAACCCTAAATTCTAACACAAAGAACCATTTCAGAATGAAAGGGTTCTTCAGAATGTAAATAAAACCATTACTGCATGTAAATAACATTTAAAGACCCATCTTTTTGTAAGTGTATACATAACAATTAAAATGAGAGCAATATCGTAAAAACTTTTTACATGTTTAAAAAACATTTTTCCCTGTGTTTTAATGTAATTAACTGTCTTGACCCTTAGTAATATATTTTGCCCCCAAAACATATGATTTGACTATCAGTTGAATAGCTGCAAGATTTAAAAATGTCAATTCAACTATGAAAATCCTAAGTCAGGGAGACCCTCTAGCCTATACTAAAACAATGTTATTTCAGTATTTCCTTTTTCCATCTGTGGTGGCCCATAGACCACGCGCCCTCCCCACCCAAGAAATACTTGTACTCAAACTAAGAAACTAATTTATTTTAGCAAAAAAAAAAAAAAAAAAAACACAAGCAAATAGTAAGTAATAAAATAAGAAGAAATAAATAAATGGCAAGCAATAACACAAACAATAACAATATACAAATGAAATAATAAATTATACAACAATACATTATTTTTTTCGGGTAGGTCTAACTATAATATTTAGGTACATAATTACTTCAGAAACGGAATAATCATCATCCCTGGCTAGTCTTCACTGTACAAATAAACAGTAATGACAGACTGCAGCAGGTTTATTTAAGCTGATGTCTCTTTAAGACCTCATGCATAGTTCTAATATACTGTTAATGGTTTACATTCACTTAATAGCCTATATACCAACCATTTAAAAAAAAACAAAAAAAAAAAACAACTATCTACACGTAAACACTTGCCAAGACGGGCGTTTTGGGAGTGGGCACACAGAAAATGGTCTATAAAGAGTGCGAGAGTACTGTATTGAGTTCTCTTTCACTTTAAATTGGCAATGCTCAAAACCATGTGCAAATTATACATTCTGTCATCTTCCTGTCAGAGCAGCACCTGCAGGAATGAATAGAACTATATGCAGTAGCCAAAATCCTTTGCTGAAATTCAAGCCCTGCTCTGTCTCCTCAGCTAATTCCTCAACTGGGAATGAAGTGAGCAGGGTCACTTTGATGTCACTGAGAAAGCTGCAGCCGTAGCAGGGATGAAATTTGGTGTGGTGGCCCACCACGGCAGAATGAATGCAGCAGAAACACTGTAATTGTATCTACAGTAAATGCGATTGAATAAAAAATACTAATATACAGAGATTACTGGTTTTTGAAAATATATGTTATTGTGGGTCACCCTATCCATGTAAAATAATATAAATATATTAATTATAATATAAAAAATGATTGTATACATTCCACCTAATTCTTTGATGTGATTTATTTTCCCTGTAGGTTAAATGATTGTAATTTAACAGACAAAAGCTGTTCTGCTCTTGCTACAATTTTTGGATCAGATACCAATCTGAAAGAGCTGAACCTGAACAATAATAATCTGCAGGATACAGGAGTGAAGCTGCTCTGCTCTGGACTAAAGAACATACAGTGTAAATTGGAGATGCTGAGGTAAGTTCTATGACAACAGACATTCAGCTTAACCAGAATTTACAAGTTGTGTGGCAACAGATAATTAAGATATTTTTACTTTATAAAAATTTATTATTCAGGTGCGGTTCGTCTATATCTATAGTTAAGCTAAAATCAACTAACTAATAATGATTAACGTCATAAAACCAGGCCACATATTACAAACCCAATTCCAAAAATGTTGGGACAAATTGTGAATAAAAACAGAATTCAAATGATGTGGAAGTTTCAAATTTCAATACTGAGAAAATGTATCATTTTAAGGGGAAAATATGTTGATTTTAAATTTCATCAACACATCTCAAAAAAGTCACTCACTGTCAAACAATTTCAGAGATTGTTGGGTCTGATGGCAGCTGCGTCCAACGTGATACCTCTTGGCCTGCTGTACATGAGACCCCTACAGTGGTGGCTCAAGACCAAGGGATTTTCCCCGAGGGGCAACCTACTTCGCACTATCAAGGTCACGCGGCGCTGCCTCCATGCCTTAGACATGTGGAAGAAACCTTGGTTATTGAAACAGGGCCCGGTGTTGGGAGCTCCTTGTCGCCGTGTAACACTAGCGACGGACGCATCCCTCACCGGCTGGGGTGCAGTCATGAGTGGCCACCCTGCCCGTGGTCTGTGGAGCGATCGCCATCTAACATGGCATATCAATTGTCTAGAAATGCTAGCAGTTTATCGTGCACTGAAGCACTTCCTCCCAGACCTAAGGGGTCACCATGTGTTGGTGCGCACCGACAACACATCGGTGGTCTCTTATATCAACCACCAGGGAGGTCTGCGTTCGCGCCCTTTGTACAAGCTGGCGCACCAGATCCTGGTGTGGTCCCAGAGCAAACTCCTCTCATTAAGAGCAGTATATATTCCTGGGAAACAAAATATGGGAGCAGACATACTGTCGAGGCAGGGGCCGAGGCCCGGGGAATGGAGACTTCACCCAGAAGTAGTGAAGCAGATATGGAGAGTATTTGGCAGGGCTCAGGTAGACCTATTTGCATCTCAAGAGACGTCACAATGCCCCCTTTGGTTCTCTCTAGTTCATCCAGCTCCTCTGGGACTGGATGCTATGGTACAGACCTGGCCGAGGCTTCGTCTGTACGCATTTCCCCCTATCGCTCTGCTCCCCGGGAGTTCTGGTGAGAGTACGCCGGGACGGGGTCCGTCTGTTGTTAGTAGCCCCGTTCTGGCCGGGCCGAGTATGGTTCTCAGATCTAGTCTCGGTCCTCAACGGCTCTCCGTGGGAGATACCGATCAGGACAGACCTACTCTCGCAGGCGCAGAGTACGATAATTCACCCTCGCCCGCAGTTGTGGAAGCTGTGGGTGTGGCCCCTGAGGGGGCACAATTGTTAGCAGCCGGTCTCTCAACCGAGGTTGTTGAGACCCTTCTCCAATCCAGAGCTCCCTCAACGAGGAAACTGTACGCCCCGAGGTGGAAACTCTTCACCTCATGGTGCAGAGACCGCCAGTTAGACCCAGCAAACTGCCCGGTTGGTACAGTTCTGGAGTTTCTACAGGCTAGGCTCTCTGCAGGGTTGACCCACTCCACGTGGCGGCTATTGCAGCCTACCACGCCCTTCTCGATGGCCAGTATTTGGGAAGACACCCCCTAGTTACACGTTTCCTCCGCGGTGCGCTGAGGCTGAGACCTCCAGTACGGTCCCGTATTCCCCCATGGGACTTGGTTGTGGTGTTAGAGGCAATGTGCAAACCCCCATTTGAACCTATTCAAGATATCTCAGACAGACATCTCACACTTAAAACCACTTGGCTATCACCTCTCTGCGGAGAGTAGGAGACCTTCAGGCCCTCTCTGTGGCCCCCACTTATCTTGAGTTTGCACCAGGCATGACTAAAGCGTTCATATACCCTCGAGCGGGATATGTTCCTAAGGTTCCCTCTGTTACACCACAACCTGTAGTGCTGCAGGCCTTCTGTCCTCCTCCCTTTCGGGAGCCCGACCAGGCGAAGCTAAATTGTATGTGTCCAGTTTGAGCGCTGGACGCATACGTCCACAGCAGTGGCGATTTCTTTAAGACTGCAAGGGAAGCTCGGGTTCCCTTATAATGTCACAAAATTAATGGTCAAATATGTACTATTGTATTAACATTTTATTGACTAAAAATGCGTTCGAAAACGTTCATCTCAAAGACGAGTTCATTCAGAATCAGTTACATATAGCAGGTTGGCCGACTCGATTTCCTTCTCATACATTCCCGCAGGGTCACAGTGCATTTCCCTATAGAAGCCCAGCGTCCATTGACTTCAGTGTGGCTGCTTTGAACATTTTTTTTCAGCGCTTCGAAACTAGAGGGTCATTGGATAAACACTGCGATTATGTCCCGCCCACGGACGCTCAGCGTCTCTGGGGGTGAATGGGGAGTGGGCTGGCCCGGACTCCGAGTTTCTGCGTGATGATTGGAGGGTCTGTCGAAAGACTGCATCTCCTTTTGACTGACAGCGATTCTGTACTATAAGGAATCACTGAAGCTATTCGCGCTCAGTCCCATCGCGGATTTCTCAAGTTCAGTCGAAATAAAAACTGCTGCAACCTATTTCTTTGATATTTGCTTGGCGAAATTGCTTGATTTTCATCATACATTTCACACAATTATACACCACATTCCTTGTTTCAGTTTTACAGAGTTTAATATTTTTTTTTTAGATCTTTCATTCATTCCTTCATTCATTCATTCATATAACGTTAGTAGGCTAGGCTAGCGTCGTGGGTGAAACTGCGCACGATGGCAGACGGTGCTAATATTGTCGACCTGATTTTGGCGAAGCCATTTGAAAGTGTTCCTTACGAGGAAAAACTTAGAATTAAACAGCAGGGCAGATCAACACCTAAGATTGATTTAGTGCAAAAGATAGGGAAAAATAACAGGTCTTTTCAGCTCTCCTGGTATGACAAAGTTAGCTGGCTGACTGGAAGTGCTGTGACAAATAAAATGTACTGCTGGCCATGCCTCTTGATGAAACCATCTCACGGATGTGTTGTTTGGTCAAAGGTGGGGTTTGGAGATCTGTCTAACTTTGACAGGGCATATTAAAGACATGAAAAGAGCAATGAACATGTGAGTGCATGTGCAAGATTAAGTTGCATGGGCAGGATCAGGGTTGAGCATGCAATAAATGAAGGTGCTCGCATTCAAGTGACTAAACATAATGAAATAGACAAACAAAACAGGGCCTTCCTAAACCGCCTTATTGATGTGACATCCTTGCTTGGCCGGCAGGAGCTGTCATTTAGGGGACATGATGAGAGTAGTGAATCATCCAACAAGGGGAATTACAGGGAGTTCACAGAAACATTAGCTAAATATGACTCTGTCCTGTCCACACAATTCGAGTCCTCAACTGTGTTTTCTGGTATGTCCCATACTATTCAAAATGATTTGATCTCTGCTCTTTCAGCCACAGTTTCTGATCAGATCAGAGATGAAATTCAGGATGCTCCCTTTTTTGGATGGCAGGTGGATGAAACAACTGATATATCCTGCTGTGCCCAACTCTCTGTCATTGTTCACTATGTGGATAGTGCAGGTAAAATTCAGGAGCGCTTTAATGGATTTTTTGATGTTTCGGGGGGGCGAGATGCCCAGTCCGTTTTTGAAATATTAAATGAGAACATACAGGGCTACAATTTTAAGGACAAGCTTGTGGCACAGACCTATGATGGGGCTGCTGTCATGGCTTCAGATCTCAATGGTCTGCAGGCCAAAGTGAAAGCAATAGCCCCCAGTGCAATGTTTGTGCATTGCTATGCACACCGACTGAATCTGGTGCTGTCACAGGGGGCTAAATGCTTGCCTGAGTGCAGAATTTTTTTTTGCATCACTCTCTGGATTTGCCACATTTTTTTCAAAATCCACAAAGAGGACATCTTTTCTGGAGTCTGCAGGCTGTTCAAGGTTGCCCAGAAATGCTCCTACTCGATGGAATTTCACATCACGGATAGTGAGCACTGTGGCAAACAATTATGATGGCCTCCTGCAGACATTTGAGAACATCATTGCAGATACAACAATGGATGATGATACACTGGATTGAAGGCTTTGTGAGGAAACTGGAGGATTTTGAGTTTGTGTTCATGTTGTACACATATGAACAAATCTTCTCTGAGACTGATGTGGTCTTTGATATTGTCCAGCAGAGGGTGATGGATGTTCTTTACTGCAAGAACAGAATTGAATCTCTTCTTGCATTTGTCAAAGAGAAGAGGTCAGAGGGGGCTTTCCAAGCCATTAATGCCCAAACAGCAGATCTCACATCAGACCCACGAGATGAGCCCATGAGAAAGCGCTGTCTGACCCAATTGCAGGATCCCCAAGTGCGATACAGAAATCTGTACATGGCCATCCTTGATAACATCTTGGAGCAGATTCCTCGACGTTTTTCAAATTTGGAAAGCATGCTCTTCTTAGAATTAGTCAATCCAGGGAAATTTGATGACATGAAACAGGTATTTCCAGAGGAGGCCTTCCAAAGTGTGCTGAAAAGTTATGGCCATCACTTTGATTCAGGAAGACTGAGGTCAGAACTTCAAGTCCTGTATTCAGATCAGGACTTGCAGGGTAACAGGGTAAAGCTGTGTGATTACTTGGTGTTCCTTAAAGACATGGAGTTGGACAGTGCAATGCCTCAGCTTTACAAACTGTTCTCATTAGTGGCAACAATTGGAGCTACACCTGCAGGTGTAGAAAGGAGCTTCTCCTGTTTAAAGCGACTCAAGTCCTACACCCGAAACACAATGGGCCAAGGCCGTTTAAGCAGCCTAGCTCTGCTGGCCATTGAGAGGACACTGGTCAAGTCACTTGAAAAGACTCCTATTTGGTACGACAGGGTCACAGACCATTTTTCTTGAAAAGGAACGTAGGGCAGAATTTACTTTTAAATAAATAGACAATTTTATGATGTAGGCCGAAAATGAGCTTCCCCTCTCTGACAGACCAGTAGCCGCCACTGGTCCACAGAGCTGCCCTGTGGAGAAAGACAGACCAATTGCTTGTATGCTATGGTCCCCCCAAGAGGGGTTCTCCTGCTTCTAAGCAGACTATTAGTCATTGGATAGTCAAGGCTATCAACGCGTCCTATGAGTCCTCTGGTCGTCCCCCACTGTCGGGAGCCAAGGCTCACTCTACTCGGGGTATGGCAGCCTCCAAGGCCTTCTTAGCAGGTGTATCCATGCTGGACATCTGCAATGCTGCGGGGTGGTCCACGCCCTCTACGTTTGTTACATTTTATGGCCTAGACATGCCAGTCACTCCAGGCACTTCCGTCCTCCTGTCCTAAGCTGTGCTCTTCGGATACACACTAGGCAGGGGTATGGTAGTCTGGTGGCGTTGGTACTCGTTCCCCAAAGCGCATTGACGCAGCTCGAGTTCCTGAAGAGGAACGTCTCTGGGTTACATATGTAACCCTAGTTCCTCGAGGGAACGAGACGCTGCATCTCGGAGCCATACCCCCGGCACCCCTGCCGGCGCTTGCTGGTACTCAAAGCTGACGCCAGCTGCGTGGCACGTGCTTTTATAGCTTCCTGGTCGCTTACGTCCCTCCGCCGGTGACGTCACGCTCTTCCATTGGTCTGATTTCACACGATATTCAGAGTCGCGCACACTGGGTGGGTTCCCCAAAGCGCATTGACGCAGCGTCTCGTTCCCTCGAGGAGCTAGGGTTACATACGTAACCCAGAGACGTTTTCACTGCTTAACAGCGCTGAACACACCTATATATGACCAAAAACTAAAGAAACTAAAAAAAAAAAAAAATAAGAATGAAATCATTAACCTGTTGTGTTTGTTGACAGTCTGTGTAGTTGGATCACCGAATTACAGGAAATCAGTAAAAATGTCAGTTTGTTTGAAAAAAACAAAAGGGTGAGAATAAAGAACCCTACATTCTAACACAAAGAACCATTTCAGAATGAAAGGGTTCTTCAGAATGCTATTGTTTTAAATAAAACCATTACTGCATGTAAATAACCTTTAAAGAACCATCTTTTTCTAAGTGTATACATAACAATTAAAATGAGAGCAATATTGTAAAAAAAAAGTACGTTTAAAAAACATTTTTCCCTGTATTTTAATGTAATTAACTGTCTAATATCTGACTTGACTCTTAGTTATATATTTTGCCCCCCAAAAATATAATTTGACTATCAGTTGAATAGCTGCAAGATTTAAAAATTCCAATTAGATTATGAAAATCCTTAGTCAGAGAGACCCTCTAGCTTATACTAAAGAAAGAAAAAATTAATTTCAGTATTTCCTCTAGGACTTTTTCTAGCTGTGGTGCACCCCCCCAAACCCCCCCCCCCCCAAGAAATACTTGTACTCAAACTAAGAAACTTAATTATTTTAACAAAAAAAAAAAAAACACAAGCAAATAGTAAGTAATAAAATAAGAAGAAATAAATAAATGGCAAGCAATAAAACAAACAATAATAATATACAAATGACATAATAAATTATACAACAATACATTATTTTTTTCGGGTAGGTCTAACTATAATATTTAGGTACATAATTACTTCAGAAACGGAATAATCATCATCCCTGGCTAGTCTTCACTGTACAAATAAACAGTAATGACAGACTGCAGCAGGTTTATTTAAGCTGATGTCTCTTTAAGACCTCATGCATAGTTCTAATATACTGTTAATGGTTTACATTCACTTAATAGCCTATATACCAACCATTAAAAAAAAAAAAAAAAAAAAACACAACAACAACTATCTACACGTAAACACTTGCCAAGACGGGCGTTTCGGGAGTGGGCACAGAAAATGGTCTATAAAGAGTGCGAGAGTACTGTATTGAGTTCTCTTTCACTTTAAATTGGCAATGCTCAAAACCATGTGGAAATTATACATTCTGTCATCTTCCTGTCAGAGCAGCACCTGCAGGAATGAATAGAACTATATGCAGTAGCCAAAATCCTTTGCTGAAATTCAAGCCCTGCTCTGTCTCCTCAGCTAATTCCTCAACTGGGAATGAAGTGAGCAGTGTCACTATGATGTCACTGAGAAAGCTGCAGCCGTAGCAGGGATGAAATTTGGTGTGGTGGCCCACCACGGCAGAATGAATGCAGCAGAAACACTGTAATTGTATCTACAGTAAATGCGATTGAATCAAAAATACTAATATACAGAGATTACTGGTTTTTGAAAATATATGTTATTGTGGGTCACCCTATCCATGTAAAATAATATAAATATATTAATTATAATATAAAAAAATGATTGTATACATTCCACCTAATTCTTTGATGTGATTTATTTTCCCTGTAGGTTAAATGATTGTAATTTAACAGACAAAAGCTGTTCTGCTCTTGCTACAATTTTTGGATCAGATACCAATCTGAAAGAGCTGAACCTGAACAATAATAATCTGCAGGATACAGGAGTGAAGCTGCTCTGCTCTGGACTAAAGAACATACAGTGTAAATTGGAGATGCTGAGGTAAGTTCTATGACAACAGACATTCAGCTTAACCAGAATTTACAAGTTGTGTGGCAACAGATAATTTAGATATTTTTACTTTATAAAAATGTATTATTCAGGTGTGGCTCGTCTATATCTATAGTTAAGCTAAAAGCAACTAACTAATAATGATTAACGTCATAAAACCAGGCCACATATTACAAACCCAATTCCAAAAATGTTGAGACAAATTGTGAATAAAAACAGAATCCAATGATGTGGAAGTTTCAAATTTCAATACTGAGAAAATGTATCATTTTAAGGGGAAAATATGTTGATTTTAAATTTCATCAACACATCTCAAAAAAGTTGGGACAAGGCCATGTTTACCAATGTGTGCCATCCCCTCTTCTTTTTATAACAGTCTGCAAACATTTGGGGACTGAGGAGACAAGTTGCTCAAGTTTAGGAATAGGAATGTTGTCCCATTCTTGTCTAATACAGGCTTCTAGTTGATAAACTGTCTTAGGTCTTCTTTATTGCATCTTCCTCTTTATGATGCACCAAATGTTTTCTATGGGTGAAAGATCTGGACTGCAGGCTGGCCATTTCAGTACCCAGATCCTTCTTCTATGCAGCCATGATGTTGTAATTGATGCAGTATGTGGTCTGGCACTGTCATGTGGGAAAATGCAAGGTCTTCCCTGAAATAGACGACGTCTGGATGGCAGCATATGTATTTTTTAGAACTTGGATATACCTTTCAGCATTGATGGTGCCTTTCCAGATGTGTAAGCTGCCCATGCCACACGCACTCATGCAACCCCATACCATCAGAGATGCAGGCTTCTGAACTGAGCGCTGATAACAACTTGGGTTGTCCTTGCACTCTTTAGTCTGGATGACATGGCGTCCTGGTTTTCCAAAAAGAACTTCAAATTTTGATTCAACTGACCACAGAACAGTTTTCCACTTTGCCACAGTCCGTTTTAAATGAGCCTTGGCCCAGAGAAAACACCTGCACTTCTGGATCATGTTTAGATATGGCTTCTTTTTTGACCTATAGAGTTTTAGCCGACAACGGCGAATGGCACGGTGGATTGTGTTCACTGACAATGTTTTATGGAAGTATTCCTGAGCCATGTTGTGATTTCCATTACAGTAGCATTCCTGTATGTGATGAAGGCCCGTCTAAGCGCCCGAAGATCACGGGCATCCAGTATGGTTTTCCAGCCTTGACCCTTACACACAGAGATTGTTCCAGATTCTCTGAATCTTTGGATGATATTATGCACTGATGATAACTTCACACTCTTTGCAATTTTTCTCTGAGAAACTCCTTTCTGTTATTGCTCCACTTTTTTTCGCTGCATTTTGAATTGGTGATCCTCTGCCCATCTTGACTTCTGAGAGACACTGCCACTCTGAGAAGCTCTTTTTATATGCAACTATGTTGCCAATTGACCTAATAAGTTGCAAATTGGTCCTCCAGCTCTTCCTTATATGTACATTTAACTTTTCTGGACTCTTATTGCTACCTGTCCCAACTTTTTTGGAATGTGTTACTCTCATGAAATCCAAAATGAGCCAATATTTGGCATTTCAAAACGTCTCACTTTCAACATTTGATATGTTATCTATATTCTACACAGCAAAATCTCCAGTGTTAATTTAACACTCTGAGTGTGGACTCATATAAACACTGTAGCAGTGTTAAAAGTAACACTGAAGCAGAGTTGAAGTTAATGAGATAATTAAGAAGTTAATGGAGTTATGATTAACCATTATTGAAGACACCTGATGTTAACAAGCAGACTCACCAAACGAGAAAATCACAATTTGTGTGTCACCATTATAGTGGTCAGTGTTTGCTTTAGTTGGGATCTTGAACCTTCAGTTATTTACTTTAGACTTTGTGAGGCAGTGGTAACAGAATTATAACATACAGACCAGAGCAAAGGCAATCATGTGTGCTATTGATTGTGGTTTGAACTAATTGTCATGTAGTGACCTGAGTGCCCGAGTTCAGGTTTCTTTAATGTATACATAAGTTAAGTGGAAAAAAAGGATAGCAATCCAGCATTTTTTGGCATAATTTGACATGTTTTTAAAAGTTAGTTCTACATAAAGAAAAAATATTTAGTTTAGACACACAGACATCAAGAATCAGCGTGAGAATCACATCAACGGTGACCATCAAAAAAGCATGTTGTAGCCAATAAAAACTCATTAAAATGCTGTTTTTGTGGCAAAGAAAGACAAAATTGAACGAGCTCAGGTGTTATCAGCTCTTTGTTGGTGTTAATTTGTCTCTCGCTGTTGAAACTGTGCTATAAAACACTCTTATTGTGGCAGCAAGAGTTGAGACCAAGCGTATACTACACATCTTGCTTGTAATGGTGAAAAATTATAGCAAAATAAGATGTTAATGTATTATTGCGACTATGGCTTTATTTTTATTGATAGAAACCTTGTAAAAAAAAATAATGTACTTAATTTTAGAAAACTAATCATGTCGTCACAAACAAACGTCAAGATTTTGGATATGCATCACATCAATGGTGACATTCAGAACAAAAAAGGCTGTAAAATAAGGAGGAGTTCGTGCTATAAAGCGCTTTTGTTTGTCACCGTTGTTGTGATACATATGCTAAATCTAGAAGTCTTTGTGTGTGAATGCATGACCCTTTTACTCAAATTATTTAAAACGCATTCATTTTGTCCATCTTCAAAATAAGTATTTCACTCTTGGTGCCTGTTAAAAATATCAAACAAAACTTATTTACTGATCTCAAACGCTTATTATGTGATGACTTTCTCATCACCAACAAAGAGCTGATAACACCTGATTTTGTTTAATTTTGTCTTTCTTTGCCACAAAAACAGCATTTTAAAATACACCGTTACAGCAGCAAGAGACAAGCTAACACAAGAAGTAACTGGACCAAGATCCCAACTAAACCAAACACTTTCCACCACAATGGTGACTTCAAATGAATCAACTATCAACATTTAAACCTCTGTTAATTGTCAATAAGAGCTTCTCTAGATGTCTGAAAGAAATAAAGTCACAGAACCTTGTAAGGAGGATCTGTGAACGTCTATATCGGACGTACACAAGACATAAAAAACATGAAAAAAAAAGACATCATAAAAACATTCTGTTTCCTCAGTGGACGTCTTTTCAACGTCTGCAAAGACATAAAAAGACGTCCACTGGACGTAACTTTGCCCAGTGGATTAGGTTGATTTTAAAAAACGCAATATAGTAATTTTCACGTAATAGTTCCTTTAAAAACAAACAAAAATGTTAAATACATGTGACTTCATGCCACAAGACTGCTAACGTATTAAGGTATAATTAACACTGGATTATTTAACATGCATTATGTACCATGTGTTGAGTTCAGTGTAAAATGCATTGAGTAAAAAAGTTAATATACAAGACTTGGTATGTCCTTGTGCTTTGGACACAAACTTTCAATAATAAAAAAAGTTATTTGACCCGTGTTATGGTCTTTTATCTATTTAGACAACTTGAATAATGTAAAGTTGTGGCCTAGTGGTTAGAGAGTTTGACTCCTAATCCTAGGGTTGTGGGTTCGAATCTCGGGCTGGCAATACCACAACTTAGATGCCCTTGAGCAAGGCATCGAACCCCCAACTGCTCCCTGGGTACCACATTATAAATGATGAACACTGCTCTGTGTGTGTGTGCACTTTGGATGGGTTAAATGTAGAGCATGAATTCTGAGTATAAGTCACCATACTTGGCTGAATGTCACTTCACTTTTTTTCACTTTAAAATTGTGTATGCTTATAGATAATAGGCCTTGTGTACAGTAAACAAAAAATATTTTGTTCTGATATTTTTTAGGTTAACATGACTATTTATGTTGTGACAACTTGTGATATTAAGTTATTATTTTAAGTTGGGTGGACTTTAGTCCCCGTTTGTTAAGTTGCCTTATTTTTTTTAAGTTGACGCAACTTTTTTTTTTTTTTTTTACAGTGACATTTGCTAGAGAAGTCATTAATCTAAAAAAAAAAAAAAGAAAAAAAAGTCTTCGTTCATGGTAGCTCATTAAATAACACAGTTGCAACTTTCAGTTTTAACAGCGTACTATTAAATATTGGAATACCTTAAATTAATAAATGTTTAGAATAATTTTTCATTGGCAGTTTGTTAATGAACCCCTAATGTAAAGTGTGAATGAACAATAAAGAATCAAAACACTTTCAAACAATATCTAGGGCATGTTGTAGTCCAGATTAAAATGTGAATGTAAATGTAATAAAAAATACTTCTCATGCGTGTTTGTTTACATCAGAGTGCACTTGCGTCTTTCAAACAGTGTTGTGCACTTTGACTAGTTGATGAATTCTTAAAATGCATCCCAAATTCGGAATAATTTGTTATATATAATTATTCATGGTATTTAGAAATGCCCACGATGACAACATCGTGCATATTCATTATCGTGATATACCGCAATAACGGATACCGGCACATGACTAGTATGGCTATAATATTTAAATAAAGCTACATGTGTGAAATGGACAATGAGTGAAACTTTTTACTGCTTATTGTAACGGGTGAGACTAGACATAAGATGGGGTTCATGAGAATGAGGGGAGGAAAGATTGTTACTAAGTGTTTTTGTGAAAACCTTAATGATGAAATGCATGAACTGAAAAATAGTCTGCAGGTGCATTTTAATGGAAGCAATATTTTTCTTGGGGGGAGTTTGGTTTAGGTGAGTTTACACCAAAGGTGTAAAGGTAAATCATGCATAAGAATATGGTCTGCAACAACCGCTATCTCTACTGCATGCATCAAAGTGAACTTTCCATATCTATTTGCCTAGTTATCAGTAGAACAAGAGCATGGAGTGCATCAGAAATAGAATGAGGCATATTCAGTATTTACTGTTGGCGACTTAGCACGTGTTTAGTGACAGACTAATTGCTTGTTTATAATTGATTCTATGGGCTTTGACACAAAGTGTGGTGCTGTTCTCAACTTATGTAATGATGTGCCCTGCCAGTTTACACAAATGTTACTAGTCAACACGGTGTATCATTTTCTTAGCAAGAATTATTTACTTCATTGTTTGCTCTGCTTTCTGCAGTGCAGCTACCTAATTTCTCATGAAAACTGTTTTTTTTTTTTCTTTATAAGAATGCTTATTGTTTCAGGATTTGATGTGGTTGGTTTGAATGGCAAATTTCTAAAGAGTTTATTTACCACTCATAAATATTATTTATATATATTTTTTCTTTCTCCTTTCAATTTCAAATCCAGCCAAAACAAATATGTCATGAAGCAATTCTAATTAATCTTTATTTGGAGTTATTTAATATTAAGCCTAAAATGTGTTTTAATGTCATTAATGATGAGAGTTGTATGATCTTTGAATAATAATAGTCTTTAAATGCAAGATATTTAAAGTGTAGCTGAAGTAAATGCTTTTAGACACTTACATTGTTTTGGCTCCATCCACGCTATGGTTGGACTCGATAGACGACTGCTCTTTCTTAGATCACTCTGTGAATATGACAGAAAGGTTTGGAAGTAGTCGGTGAAGAGACGAGAGGTGTTGTGTTACAGTGTATTACAGAGACACTCCCATGCAAGCTAAACTTGCTGGGTTTTACCAGTCATAATAATATTAATAATAAAAACTTGTTCTCTTTCTCCTAATCCTGGTCCTATTTATCGCCTGGGCAAAATTTGCTGGCTTTCGCAGCACATCATCTTACAAATGAACACATAAACACTTCAGTAGCCTCTGTGTTTACTTCCGTATGACAGTGCGCTTCATGCGATCTTATTTTTATTCTCTTGAACAAAAAGGTCAGTTCAGCATTCGTTTACATTGGAATCTGATATTGGCCACATTTAAAAAAGAAGAACAGCCATATAAAGATCTGATCTGAGCCATAAAACAGAATTGAGCTCTAATGCTTGAAGTGTGAACGTAGCATAAGAGAATGAATGTGCAGTGTAGAGTTTCATTGATAACAATGGACCTGTGTGAGAACTGTGAACTGAGATGAGTGACAGCTTTTTAATGATTATAAAGGGATGCTCTTTCCATCATAAAAAAATGGATGGGGAAATAGTTCAAAATAAAAAAGCACCCTTTTTCAGAATCACCCTCAGTCATGTGGTTCTGGAATCGGGTTTGTTGTCAGATACATTAGAAGAGCTTGCACCGTGAAAGAAAATAAAAATGAACACAAAAAATGTGGCTTACAGAATAGAAAGTGGGCTTGCGCTCAAATATAGTGCAGATGAATTAACCAAGAGAAAGGGGTAATTTTGTTTTTAGAAAGAAAACATCTAATGTAAAATCAAAAATATTTAGGAACAATATAGATTTGTGGCCTACTTGCAATTTACATTTAAAGTGTTCATTACAAATGAATTACTAAATACTAAAAATGAACTAAAATTTACATTGCATTTACAATCCTGTAAAACAGGTTGCTGCAGCACCCCTACTTCTCTTATACCCCTATTAGGGGCCGTTCACATATCGCGTCTTTTGTGCGCTCAAGTTCGTTATTTCCAATGTAGGTGCGTGGCATGCGCATGCGCACGCGGTGCGACGCGCCCGTTTTTTCCAGGCGCTTCCGCACCGCATCGAGTTAAAAACATCTCAACTTTCAGATGGTGCTGTTCTTCTTTATTGTAAATTATAATTTGAGTTTTAATCAGTTGCTGTCCTACTGTCTGTTGAGTTAGAATTTAGATCAGGAAATATATAGCCCTAGTTCTTCTGAGGGAGCAAAATGGGGATGATCCTATAGTTGTTTATTAGTGTTTTACACCACTGTGGGGGATTGTAATTTATTTATTTGTTTATTTATTTAGTTTTGTCCCATTTAGTTCCAAAGCTTAAATGTTAAATCATTTCTAGGTTGTTTGTTTGTTGTGGATCATGCAGACCAAAGACTTTTAGATAATTGAAACGCTGAAACTGATGTTGATACTTATCTAATGTTATCTATGCCTCTATAGTTTTTACAATTAACTTTCAATACATTTGTACAACAAATGAAATTTAATTAGTATTATTCAGGTACTTTTTATAATAGATGTAATTTATTTTTGTTTCTGTTCTAGACTCTCAAACTGCAGTGTCACTGAAGAAGGTTATAAAGCTCTGTATTCAGCTCTGAGATCAAACCCTTCACACCTGATAGAGCTGGATCTCACAGGAAATGATCCTGGACAATCAGGAGTGAAGGAGCTCAGTGATTTACTACAGGATCCAAACTATCAACTGAAGACACTGAGGTGAGATGTGATGAAATAATACAAAAATGAAATGCAGGTGAATTATTCATAGAAATGTTATTTAACTAATACTGTCTTTTGAATACAAATAAATTCAAGAAAAACATTTTGCACTTTTTTCCCCCCATCTGAATCGGATGCTGTTATTCATTTTCATCAAAGTTGATTAATCTTTTCTTCTGCAGGTTTTTGGGTCCTGATGCAGATGAAGCCTGTCAGTATGTGGAAAGAGTTGTGGGTAAAAACCTGTTACTCCTTAGAGAACTGAATCTGAGTGGAAGTAAACTAGAAGACTCAAATGTGAAGAAGCTTGCTGCTCTACTGCAGGATAAACACTGTAAACTCAACAGACTGAAGTGAGTTTTTTATATGATTATATGCTCTGCAAAGCATCTAATAATTTTTAGAGTCTCATCAAATGCTGTTATTGCTGTTCTTTAAAGTTTTGAGGGCTATTAGATGAACCATCATTTAGATGTATCTTTGTTACTTTAGTTGTTTATGGCTAAAACAAACTAAATCATGTTTTCTGTCTTTGTTTTCTTTCTCTGCAGACTGAATAATAACAATATTACCGCAGAAGGTTGTGCTGCTCTGACTTCAGCATTTAATTCAAATCCTTCAAACCTGACAGAGCTGGATCTGAGTGGAAATAAACTACAGATCTCAGGAATAGAAAAGATCTGTCCTCTCTTAACAAATCCACAGTGCAGATTGGAGAAACTCAAGTGTGTATTTATATTTTCTGAATGTTAATACACATTTGTTAATGTTTCTTTAGCCAGAATAATTGAAAATGAAAACAGTGGCTTAAATTTCAGTTTCACTCTTTGGACAGTTTTGGACTTTTCACACATCACTTATTTTAAATATCGTAATAAAATACTTAACTGAATAAATTATTTAAATGTGGTTTAGTTCATGTTGATCTCAGTAGTTTGTTGTAATGCATGTTAAATCCACTACTAATCTATATCCAAACAAACAATAAACAGCTTATTTTTGTTTAACAGACTCTCAGACTGCAGTATAACTGAAGAAGGTTATAAAGCTCTGGCTTCAGCTCTGAGATCAAACCATTCACACCTGATAGAGCTGGATCTCACAGGAAATGATCCTGGACAATCAGGAGTGAAGGAGCTTCTTGATGTACCACAAAAAACAGAGACTAATATTAAAGTGAGTGTCTTAAAATTAATTTAGTT
This sequence comes from Carassius auratus, assembly GCF_003368295.1. Classification (NCBI taxonomy): domain Eukaryota; kingdom Metazoa; phylum Chordata; class Actinopteri; order Cypriniformes; family Cyprinidae; genus Carassius; species Carassius auratus. The sequence continues at coordinate 49,590 of NW_020525886.1, forward strand.
CAGTAATTTGGATGTACACTAAAAAATAAATTTTTCTTAATGCTTATAAGTGGTCCTGACCCCCATCAGCACCATGGTCCTGACACCCCCCCCCCCCACCCCCCTTCAATTCAAACATTGATTAAAATGCCACTTAGCCATTAAAGGCAGCAAATACCCCTAATGTTGTCACTGTGGGGAAGGCAGTGGTGAAAGTATTATTCTGGTTGAGTACCATTTTACGTACATTAGCTGGACTCTTTAAAGAGGAGCATGGCTACAAAAGGCATACAATTTTAAGATTATGTGATATAAATTGTTAATCTATTTTAATTTAGATTTTTGAAAAGTGCTGCTGCAGAGCAAGCGTGTGATTATCTCACTGAAGTTCTGGGTACAAGTCCATTATTACTGAAAGAACTGGATCTGAGTGAAGATAAATTAAGAGATCTGGATGGAGAGAAGCTCTCTGCTCTTTTGATGGACTCTCATAGCAAAGTGGAGAAAATTAAGTGAGTCTACATTATTTTATACATTATAGATAATGGTTGTTTATTTATTATTAAATACTGTCTGTCATGTGTGATCCAATATAAAGAGATATTGGTCTGATGTATGTAGAAAATGTGCAGAATAAAAAAAAATGTTTTTTGTGTTTAGGCTGAACAATTGTAGGCTGACAGAGAAAAGCTGTTCAGTTCTAGCTACTGTTCTCTCCTCCAAAACCATCCTGAAAGAGATTAACCTGAACAACAGCCGTCTGCTGGACTCAGGAGTCAAAGAGATCTGTGAGGGACTGAAGAATCCTGTGTGTGAGCTGAAGATACTCAGGTGAGGACATTTCACCAACAGATACACTCAACACAAAAATCACATATCACATACTATATATATATATATATATATATATATATATATATATATATATATATATATATATATATATATTATTTTATTTTATTTTATTTTTTTTTTTTTATTTTTTTTTTTGAAGACTCTGTAAGTGTGAGCTAACAGAGGAAAGCTGTTCAGCTCTTGCTTCAGTTCTCAGTTCAGACTCCAGCAGTCTGAAGGAACTTGATCTGAGCAATAATAATCTACAAGATTCAAAAGTGAGGCTGCTCACTGATGCACTGAAAGAAAACTGTAAACTAGAGAAACTCAAGTAAGTTGATTTCTAACCCATTAAAGGTGTCTGGATATTTTATTTGTGCTCATATTCATATTTTTTACATTAATTTGTACAAGGAACAAAATTCACTAGCTTTTCTTCTTAGCAGTTATTATTAGTCAAGACATTTCTAGAATAACTGTTAAATCAGCTGATTGTAACATTTTATTTTCCTTTTCTAGACTCTCAAACTGCAGTGTCACTGAAGAAGGTTATAAAGCTCTGGCTTCAGCTCTGAGATCAAACCCTTCACACCTGATAGAGCTGGATCTCACAGGAAATGATCCTGGACAATCAGGAGTGAAGGAGCTCAGTGATTTACTACAGGATCCAAACTGTCAACTAATACTGAGGTGAGATGTTTTGAAATACTTAAAATTTATGCAGTTTATTTAATTATAGAAATATTATTTCAGAAATACAATATGTTGTTGCATGAAATTAAAGTGATGTTATAATAAACTACTAGGGATTTAAGCATTATTTTTAGATTGTCATTGTACCTTAAAAGGTGAGAGCTGAACTGAATCCTGCTTCATCTTGCATTCTGCAGGTTTTTGAGTTCTGAAGCAGAAGAAGCCTGTCACTATGTGAGAAGAGTTGTGAATAAAAACCCATTACTTGTGAGAGAACTGAATCTGAGTGAACATAAACTGAACAGCACACATAAAGTGAAGCAGCTCGCTGCTCTACTGGAGGATAAACATTGTAAACTGAACATAATTCAGTAAGTATATATGTAATTTTCATTTTTGTGCAGTTATGTGTCTTTATAAAACATCTTTCAAATGTAAAATTTGTATTGTGTTGCATTTTCATAAACTGTTGAAGATTAACTCTTGTAATATATATATATATATATATATATATATATATATATATATATATATATATATATATATATATATATATATATATATTCCTTTAACAGACACTTTTACCCAGAGCAGCTTACAAACTAGACTCATACATGAAACTTCGTAAATATAAGAGTAAATTCAGACCAATAATACTGGCGTTCAGAATAATTCATCTACAATAAAAAAGAAAGTGGTTTATGCAGCTGATTTCATTTTTGTTAATGAATGAAATTTCTTACATTTAACTTACTCGTTAACTAATACATTTTGTTATTATATGAAATTCTGAACACAGTGTCAGGTGGAGTGAACTCCTCTAAAGTTTGAGTTTACTTGCTGTATATAAGCAGTCACTTACCTTGCTCCATCATCAGCTGTTTTGACATCTGTCCACTTCCTCAAGACCACCAACATAATTCAAGTATATTGCAATCCACACTTATCTTCTAAGCACTAGTAGTCCTGATGGTAAATCAGAGCTTGAGTTGAAGCTACTTTCTTGAGTCACAATATTTAGTGTTTGATACTAAAATAATGTTATCAAAATGCAACATCATCGGTTCACCAGAAGAAAAAATAAGGTTTGGAAATTTTAAACACTATTTACATGTGGTTGGAAGCAGAGACATACACTTTCATGAATCCAATTTACTTTTATGACCAATTTATTATTTACAAATAAAATTAATTCTGCTTCTGTTTCATGAATGAGGCTCAATGTTATCAGCAACAATCAAAGATGCCATTGCTGAAAAGTAGGTCTTAAGATAAATTGAATAATGTTTCCTTTATTGGTTTTCTTTCTCTGCAGGATGAATAAAAACAGTATTACTGAAGAAGGTTGTGCTGCTTTGACTTCAGCATTTAATTTAAATCCTTCAAACCTGAATGAGCTGGATCTGAGTGGAAATAAACTAGGAAACAAGGGAATACAGAATATTTGTTTGCTTTTGGAAAATCCACAATGCAAATTGGAGAAACTGAAGTGAGTATTTTCTATTATCCTTTTTATAGGTATTTGTGTATTTAAACAATCTGTAAAGCATGAAATCCATGCCAAAGGGAGTTAATCTATCCAGTAGAACATGCCTGCTTGATTAATTGCATCATTACATGGACAAAGGCAAAGGAGTTTAAAACTGTTGATTTTTTTGTAATCACTTTTTGAGAGTAACTCAGTGGGAGCAATATTGAGTACAAATGTTTTTTAATGCATTGATCAGTTTTGTTAGCTCTTCATGTACTCTAGGGGTTGTGATTCTATATCTGCAACAATATTTAAAGAGCACTTGTAGCTTTTCTGAGATACATGTGTGAGTATATATTAGAGGTTGAACAACTTCTGATTTTTTTTTTAAGTCGACTTTTATGTGAAGAAAGTCGAGTCGAAATCATTTGTCATTAATGAAAAAAATAAGTTTGGAGCTGTAACAAACCCCCTGTGCACAGCTATGGCAAATGACACAGTGCTGCCCACATGGCTATTGCTCCTATAACAGCTCATTTTCATCAGTTCTTTTGCCTTTGGTTCGCTTTATTTCATACAGATAATATCTCACAGTAAAGATTACATTTATATGAATGCATTAGTGAGAGCGATTGCATGAGTAAATTATTTCTACATGGCAGCATCTCTCTACACTGAAAAAAGTAATAAGTAAATTTACTTAATTTTTATTTGGCAAGTTTTTGCACAAGCATTTTTCAAGTAAATTTAACACATTTGGAAATTAAGTAAATCTACTTAACTAAGTTAAGTAAAAAAAATTAATAATAATAAGTACATTTTATTGAGTAAAATTGAATTAAATAATATTAAATTAATGCATTTAGCAGACACTTTTATCCAAAGCAACTTACAGTGCATTCAGGCTGACAATTTTCACCTATCATGTGTTCCTGGGGAATCGAACCCTCAACCTTACACTTGCTAATGCAATGTTCTACCACTGAGCTACAGGAACACTTCAAGATCTCGTGAAAAATAAGTGAACATTTCACTTACTTACTTTTTTATTTTGGAAAAGTTTTTACACTAACAAAAAACCAGAAACAGATATTCTAGAAATTTCTAAATGTAAAATAATTTTTTTTTTCAAAACAGTTTTATCAAATGAGGGTAAATAAGTCTCTCACTTCTGTCCCTTTAAACCAGTTTACAGCAAAGACAGCACGAAGGACTGGATTCACGTGATAAATATTCTGCAATTAAGAAAACAGACAAAAGAAATAGCACTGTAAAACCCGATAAGTAAACTTTACTCAAACCGTTTGAGTAAATAGATTGCCTTGATTTAAACCATGTAAGTTTTAAAACTTTGCATTCAAGTAATTAAGTGATTAACTAAGTGCTGATTGAGAATTAGTGATGAACAGCTGCTGTTAACAAACAGAATCACTCAGGGCCGTGCACAGACCTTTTGAGGGGCATGTGCTGAAACTGAAAAAGGGCACGCCCCTCCCTTTTTTTTATATCAAGATTATTAAGTAAGCCTGCATAAAAGGAAGAAATGGTCACATCTTCATGACAAATTCAATAACACAAAATAATAGTCTCAAAAGCTTTAGATTTATTCACGATTAATAACAACCATAATAATAATATTAGATAATATATAGATAAAGGGGTTCTTTAAACCTAATTACAACAGCAACCTTCTGTGAGCCATGTACCTGGCAAAATATTTGATACTGTGGTGGACCAGGGATGTTGGTCTCTTGAATGTCTCTTATTCACTACACTTTCCCCTAAAATAAGCCAGCAATGAAAAAATAAATAAAAATAGTGTGAAAAGTACAGTTGCAGTGAAAAACATTTCTGAAGGATCACGTGACACTGTAGTGTAAGTAATGATGCTGAAAATTCAGCTTTGATCACAAAAATAAATTACATTTTAAAATACATTCAAATAGAAAACAGTTATTTAAAATTGTAAAAATATTACACAATTTTACTGGATCAAATAAATGAAGCCTAGGAATGAATCATGAATTACATTCTGCATGATAAAATATAAAGATTTCACAGTGGTCTTCCGTTATTTTTTTTATTTTTTTTAGTTACTACTACATTATTGTAGTAAACCATGTTTTACAACATTTTATACATGTGAGGATGAGCGGAGAGTATACCATAACATTATTAGCCTAAATGTTAATAAATTAAGTGTATCAGCAATTATAAATCAAAGAAGAAATTTCTTAGAAATATATGTTATCTAGGTGACGAGGATCACTCGTCGCTTTGTGTAAGTTCCCGTACGAAACAGCGCGGGGGCGCACCTGTTATGATTTCCGATGGTAAAAACAATTGTGTTGTTGTATTACAATATATCGTATTTGACCAGCGAATGTGTGCAAATGTGATTTTTTTTTTGTCCGTCATTAAAACGGCGACAGTGCCTGCCGCTGCCGGCATCACATTACATTTTCATCTTATAAAAGATGAAATGCAACTGTATGCACAGGCTATTTAAGTGTTGGCTATGTATTGGCTATGACTAGTTGGCAAATGCTAGCCCTCTCTCTCAGGCTACGTCCCACATGTCTCAGTCAGTGAGTCAGTCAGACATCAAATAAATAAAATATGAGCCTTTATAGACATAGTGTTTAGTAGTACTTATTCAAACAACAAGATTTACCCTTCGCAAAACTTCGTTCAGCTCAGCTGTTGTCTACTGTGCGGCTGTGTGGAACTTCAGTTGATTCAATTAATATAGAGGGGGCGGGGTTATCAGCTTACTGACAGCTTGAGGATCGAATAAGATTTACACAAGCTCGTTTTAAGAACTTTCATTTGCTAAATATTTGTAAAACAGACAGACAGACGTAAAGGGTGACCAATAGCATCGATAAAATAAAATAAAAAACCACCAAAAAAAAGGGCACTTCGGAGTGTAAGGGCAAAAAGGGCATGTGCTCTGCACAGGTTGAGCCCTACCTGTGCACGTGCCTGGAATCACTGAAGAAAAGAGAAACACAAGAACTACTACAACTGACTTCAGACACAGACTTAGATGAAATCAACTGAAATAAAATACATGAAATCTCTCAAGATCTGATTAAACAACCCCACAAACAGCATCACCAGCTCCACTTATTAATAACCAGACTGACTTTATTTCTGTCAGACGTCTACAGAAGATATTATTGAGAATGAACTAAGGTTTAGATGTTGATTTATTGTTTCATTTGAAGTAACCATGTTAGAGATCACTGTTTGCTTTAGTTGGGCTCTTGACCCTTGATTTCTGTCTTTGTGTTTTCTCTGGCTGTTATAACCGTGTGTTTCTAAAACACATTTGTTGTAACTCAAAAGCCCAGAGGAAATGCCATCAGGTGTTAACCTGTACCTAGGTGTAGATTGTTATACTTTGTGTCAGTGATGATAATCATCAATTATTGAACTGTACGGAGTCTATAATCTCTGATGAAATATGTGTTGTGTAATATGATTGATTATAGTAAAAGTGATTCTAAGAGCCAGCGGTTCTGTGATAATAAGTTAATCTGAATGACTTTTCAAACAGTGTGGTCTTCTACAGTGTCAAACAGTCACACACAGACATCAATAATCAGAATATGAACCTCAACAATGGTGACCATAAAAAAAAAATATGCTGCAGAGCATGCTGGGAGCCATGGATGAGTTTTGTACTACAATAGTACCCAGAATGCATTGCAGCATGTTTTTTCGTCACCATTGTAGAGGTTCATATTCTGATTATTGATGTCTGTGTTTGACCAATTACTGGCATAGAAGAAAAAATGTATGTGTACAAAAGTGTTTAGAAAGTCATTTTTATTTTAACTGATTATCACAGAATCACTGGCTCTTATTGTCACTTTTACTAGAATCACTTCCACTAATTACACAACACCTACTTCATTAGACTCCGTACACATAAATAATTGATGATTATCATCACCAATGTAAAGTATAACAACCTACACCTAGGCAAAGTTTAACACCTGATGGCTTTTCTTCTGGACTTTTGAATTGCAACAAATGTGTTTTAGAAACACACGGTTATAACAGCCAGAGAAAAGACTGAGACAGAAATCAAGGGTCAAGAGCCCAACTAAAGCAAACACTGATCTCTAACATGGTTACTTCAAATGAAACAATAAATCAACATCTAAAACTTAGTTCATTCTCAATAAGATCTTCTGTAGACGTCTGACAGAAATAAAGTCAGTCTGGTTATTAATAAGTGGAGCTGGTGATGCTGTTTGTGGGGTTGTTTAATCAGATCTTGAGAGATTTCATGTATTTTATTTCAGTTGATTTCATCTAAGTCTGTGTCTGAAGTCAGTTGTAGTAGTTCTTGTGTTTCTCTTTTCTTCAGTGATTCTGTTTGTTAACAGCAGCTGTTCATCACTAATTCTCAATCAGCACTTAGTTAATCACTTAATTACTTAATTGCAAAGTTTTAAAACTTACATGGTTTAAATAAAGGCAATCTTTTTACTCAAACGGTTTGAGTAAAGTTTACTTATCGGGTTTTACAGTGCTATTTATTTTGTCTGTTTTCTTAATTGCAGAATATTTATCACGTGCATCCATTCCTTCATGCTGTCTTTGCTGTAAACTGGTTTAAAGGGACAGAATTGAGATACTTATTTACCCTCATTTGATAAAACTGTTTTGAAAAAAAATATTTTACATTTAGAAATTTCTAGAATATCTGTTTCGGGTTTTTGTTAGTGTAAAAACTTTTCCAAAATAAAAAAGTAAGTAAGTGAAATTTTCACTTATTTTTCACAAAATCTTGAAGTGTTCCTGTAGCTCAGTGGTAGAACATTGCATTAGCAAGTGCAAGGTTGGGGGTTTGATTCCCCGGGAACACTTGATAGGTGAAAATTGTTAGCCTGAATGCACTGTAAGTTGCCTTGGATAAAAGTGTCTGCTAAATGCATTAATTTAATATTATTTAATTAAATTTTACTCAATAAAATGTACTTATTATTATTTTATTTTTTTTACTTAACTTAGTTAAGTAGATTTACTTAATTTCCAAATGTGTTAAATTTACTTGAAAAATGCTTGTGCAAAAACTTGCCAAATAAAAATTAAGTAAATTTACTTATTACTTTTTTCAGTGTACTAGTAGTAGTGACATTGTGGGATTTAGTTAAGAAATATATGCTTGAACTTTTATGTTTCAATGCTATTTTATTGAGAAATCAATTTCTGCGCTGAATGATTCTGTGCACATGTGATCTGCGTGTGACGTACGAGCTGCTGTTTGTAGCCTTCGAATGTGCATTACAGTGAAGCAGCACATTAGATTAGAACAGCGATTACGTTTTTTTTTTTTTGTTAAATTTGAGTATTTTTAACATTGTTTTTCAGTAGTACTGCCATAACTTCTGCTGTGTTCTCAAAATCTTTTCTAATGGCTTCTTCTAAAATAGGTATCAAAAGATGTATAAAATAATTGACACTCTGAAATGTGTTGCACAAGTCATGCTTGTGAATGTGGCTCAGGATGATAAGCTTCTTCCTGAGTATCACTGTCAGACTTGTGCTCGGACTGATATGGCAAAACTGATACCATAGAAAGTTATTACTTTGTAAATGAACATAAAAGGGGCCCTTTAATATACTTTTGTAAATACATTTTTGATTAACTGAAACACTACTACTAGTGAAATGGTATTTTCAATGTATTTTTATTTTTTAACTACTTATTGTTATCTTTAAATATCGTGTTCAATATTTGGAAATTCAAATTAAACAAGTCTTACTTTAGTATCATTAATATAATATTATAATTTTATTACCATTTTATATTGGTATTTATTCTATACTTACCTTTGAAATATTTTAATTTTAAAGTAAGGTTGTTTTAGCAAACAACAAATAAGATAAGTTTAAGTTTTCTATTCTATTTTATTAATGTAATTATTCTTTAATTTTACTTGATGTTTATTTTAATTCAGGGAACAAAATGGTTCTAAAAATAAGCAGATGTTATAATGGCATTTATAAGTTTCGCAAATATCAATATGAAGGCACAAATGCACTTTTTGGAAGTTTTTATGACAATATATTTTTCTACTTAGTTATGGATTTTTTAAAAGCAACATTTTTCTTTATGGATTTGTATTTTATTTAGAGTAGAACATGCTGTACTTAATATCAATCTTTTTTTTTTCCATTTACAGACTTTCAGACTGCGGTATCAATGGTGAAAATTACAAAACCTTGATTTCAGTTCTGAGATCAAGCCCTTCACGCCTGACAAAGCTAGATCTCACCGGAAACTATCCTGGAAAATCAAGACTACAGTGGCTCTTTAAATTACTAGGGGGTGCAATGGGTAATTTAATGACAGTCAGGTAATAAAAGCATTCAATTACTTCAAGAGACAGAAATGTATTGAGCTGTTTGAAACATATTAAAGGGGGCAGGTTAGTTGATGTGACGAGTTGCTACAGTCACAAACTTGAATTTCATGAGTCTGACAAATTTTGTGACACAAACGTAATGTAAAACAATCATTACAATTTTGACAGATAATTAATTAAATAATTCATTAATTTATTACCTGATTTGGGTATTTTCTCAGTAAAAACTAAATTGAATTATAACAATTGACTTAATTATTACACTGGACCCATGATGAGGATTGAGATGCAAAAGGTATAAAATTATAACAGTTATCTAATCTAAACTTCTATTCTAATTTCTGTAGCTTTTTGACAAGTCCTGCGGCAGAAGAAGCATATGAGTATCTCTTCAATGTTCTGGGTACAAATCCTTTACTGCTCCAAGAACTGGATCTGAGCACAAATAAACTTGGAGACCTGGACTGGGAGAAACTTGCTGCACTTCTGCTGGACTCTCTTTGCATAGTGGAGAAAATAAAGTAAGGGATTATGATTTTAGACAATAACATTTTCTAATCTATTAAGTGTGTATCTGCAAACTTCTGTGATTTAAGGAAGTTATGGTAACTAGTGTTGGGCAATATGGTAATTCTTCAAATAATCATATCATGAGCCTGTGATATCGACGATACACGATATTATCGTGCATGTGTGGAGCAAGAGAGAGACTCTTTGTTCTTGTCATTGCATAAATATTTGGTGTTTTAACCTGCGCAGGTTCATGAGAGAGAGCCTATGGAATCACCAATAATCGAAAAAATATAATTTGAAACATACTGATAAACTAATGTTAAATATAAAAATACTGTATTTAAAACAGCTAGTTCATATAGTCGGACACAACTGTCATACCCCACGTCCTGTGACAAATGTACCGCATCTGCGCACAAATTCAGTTTCGAGCATCCAGTAATATAATCACACATGTCTTGTGGAGCTTTCGGAGAATACTTTCATTTGTCATTTTAACTGTTTGGAAACAGAGCGTAAATGTGGAAGTCCTTCAAACCTTTATTATCCTATTGCGACCTCTATTTGTTTGATAGGTCTGACGTCACGTAGTCCTGCTTCCATGTCCAAACGCTCTATCAGTAACCATGAGAAAACAAAAAATGGTGCTAATATAAACTCACAATGTGATATAATACTACAGAGAAAGTTATTATCTTAACCTTTTACTCCATTCCAATGTCCCAGATAGCCAGACAATGAATGTGCAACCCCTAGTATATATGAATATCTGATAATAACATATAATAATGTTTTTGTGTTTAGGCTGAATAATTGTAAGCTGACAGAGAAAAGCTGTTCAGTTCTAGCTACTGTTCTTTCCTCCAAACCCAACCTGAAAGAGATGGACTTGAACAACAGTCGTCTGCTGGACTCAGGAGTTAAAGGGATCAGTGAGGGACTGAAGAAATCTAAGCTTGAAATACTAAAGTGGGTACATTGCACATCATGGAAACACAAACAATTACTTTAATGGCAGGAATATAATAATGTAGTACTGTGTGATTTAGTTATTTGGACAAATTTGATCAGCACATATATATATAGTTTATTATTTTTTTAACATTTTCTGTAGACTCTCAAACTGCTGTATCACTGAAGAAGGTTATAAAGCTCTGGCTTCAGCTCTGAGATCAAATCGTTCACACCTGATAGAGCTGGATCTCAGAGGAAATGATCCTGGACAATCAGGAGTGAAGGAGCTTGTAAATGTACTGCAGGGTCATTTGTGTAAACTGAGGTGAGTATTTTTAAGATACATTGTAGCAGTTAGAAAATGAAACCATTATAAAAAAAATAAAAATCTATTAAAGCTTTGTTATGACTAAAGGGCCTTTTACCAGCTTGGGGAAAAATACTGATTGACTGGAAGGGATGTTAAAGGTTAATCGATTAACTAACCTTAAAAAAATGATGGCACTGGCTAATTACACATGTGATTGTTTGACTTTTAGAAATTCTACTTCAGTTACAGTAGTGTTAAAAAATAAACAATACAAATATGTTAGTGGTTATTTGGAGCTGATGAAGTTTAATTTCACATCAGATCTTGCAGCTTCTCTACACTCTTAAAAATAAAGGTGCTTCACGATGCCACCTTTTTTGTCTAAATGGTTCCATAAAGAACCTTTAACATCTTAAGAGTCTTTCTGTTTCACAAAAAGGTTCTTTGTGGCGAAAGAAGGTTCTTCAGATTATAAAAAAGGTAAGAAAGAAGGGTTCTTTAAAGAACCATTGACTGAATGGTTCTTGGTGGAACCAAAAATGGTTCTTCTATGGCATCGTTGTGAAGAACCCTTTAAGCAACTTTATTTTTAAGAGTGTATTTCTTTCGCTGCACATACAGAAAAATGTCCTATTGCAAGTTAAGCAATGGTATATTATTCTTGCGTCTTTGTTTTTCATTATTCTGCAATAATTTAGAGCCTGTATCACTATCCAGTCATAGGCTTTGTTTGACACTATATTGATCTGAACTTGCCAAAAAAAAGAATACATAAATATAAAAAAAATAATGAAAACCTGAAATCATGGACAAGCACAAGTCTAGAGAAGCAGGTGTTCTGTTTATTAGTTCATGTTGAGGAACACACGTTACATGTCTGTTACTAATATACATCTGTTTGATCATGTGATTTTCCATGTTTATGGAAAATTAAACTAGTTCTAAAATATTAATATCTTATTGCATGTAATGTTACTGTTATTCCTCCGGTGTTCCCAGGTTTTTACAAAGTCCCGCAGCAGTTGAAGCCTGTAAGTATGTGAATAGAGTTCTCAATATAAAAGACCCATTAACCCTGAGTGAGCTGAATCTGAGTAAACATAAACTAGAACTAAAGAATGTAGAGCAGCTTGCTGCCCTGATGCAGGATAAACACTGTAGACTCAACAAACTTCAGTAAGTATTATTTCCATTCATTGTACATTCACAGTATCTTAAATCAGATGAAGTGTAATCACTGAATGTTGGCATCAAGTACCTCGTGTTGGTAAATTCTCCTCCTGTCACATTTTAGGCTGTGTGACTGTGATCTAACAGAGGAAAGCTGCTTAGTTCTCGCTACAGTCCTGAGATCAAACTCCAGTCTGAAAGAACTTGACATGAGCAACAATAATCTGCAGGATTCAGGAATAAAGAAACTCCAGAACGGATTAGAAAATAAAAACTGCACACTGGAAAAACTCAGGTGAGTAAAATGAAAATTTTATTTTAATAATTTATTTATTTTTAATCAGAGTCAAAATCTTATTGTAGCGAACAAAAAAAAGAGATGTTTCATTTTGATAGAAAGACTAAATAAAATCCATTTGAGATTTTTTTCAATATAAAACAATTTAGCAATTAATTATAATAATATTTTTCCTGTAGACTTTCATACTGCAGTATCACAGAAGAAGGTAATAAAGCTCTGGCTTCAGCTCTGAGATCAAACCCTTCACACCTGATAGAGCTGGATCTCACAGGAAATGATCCTGGACAATCAGGAGTGAAGCAGCTCAGTGATTTACTACAGGATCCAAACTGTCAACTGAAGACACTGAGGTGAGGCGTGAAGAAATGAACAATATACAAACTGCTTGTTTTTTTTATATAATTTTTTTTATATACAATACATTAAAGATTTAAGGATTAAAAACAATAATTACTGGTAGTTTTAGCAGTATTTTACATTACGTCACAAAATATGAGTACTGAATTGAATCCTGCTTCAAATTCTGCAGATTTTTGAGTCCGGATGCAGAAAGGGCTTCTGAATATGTGCCTGGACTTGTGGGTAAAAACCTGTTGCTGGTAAAAGAGTTGAATCTGAGTGATGTTAAACTAGGAGACACACAAGTGAATCAGATCGCTGCTCTACTGCGGGATAAACACAGTCAACTCAACACGGTGATGTGAGTATTTCACATGGTTTATTGTAACTTTTAATATGTAATATATGTAACTTTAACAGATATGATGTTATATCTGGATCATCTTACCTGTGCCAGAAAAGTAAACCTAGCCGAATTCTGACCTATAGCTTTAATTTGCAGGAAGACTGCATGCTATTACTTATCTTAACTTCTCTATCCACCATAATGTGGTTTGATATCCAAACATAGATATTATTATTTATGTAACTTAAGACAGCACAAGATTCAAAACTGAAAACATAGATAGGCTATCTAAAAAATAAATCAATAAAAAATAAATCAGTTTGATTCAGTGTCTGTTCTCTCTCTGTTTTCAGTCTGTGTGGATGCAGTATTACAGAGAAACAGTGTCTCATCCTGACTTCAGCTCTGAAATCAAACCCATCACACCTGAGAGAACTGGACCTAAGTGGGAATAAAATAAATACAGGAGTGAATCACTTATGTGACATACTGATGCATTCACACTGTAAACTGGAGAGACTGAGGTGAGGAACATGCATACAGAACAAAAATATATATATATATATTTAAAGGAAAGATAATGAGTTGTATTTTAAACTAATTTCTCTGAATCTAGGTTCAGTGGATGTGAAATGACAGATGAAGGATTTTCTGCTGTGACTTCAGCTCTGAAATCAAACCCATCACATCTGAGAGAACTGGTCCTGAGTGGAAATAAATTAGGAGACTCTGGAGTGAAACACCTCTGTGATCTACTGATGAACCCAAAATGCAAGCTGGAAATACTCAAGTATGCAACTTTATGCTGTATAGAAGTTACAGTGTGATTAAAGTTTATAATTCTGTTGGTTATTTGAAACCATTGGAGCCAAAAATAATAGTGTTTATAGCACTACAGCGTCTGGAATTTGCCTTTTAGTTTATACTAGCTGTTTTTAATTACATGCTGTAGCACTTCAGTAAGGTGGTCATTGTAGATTAACCCATTTTACTTTTTCTGTCTTCAGTTTGTGTAAATGCAGAATTACAAAGAAATATTGTCTCAGCTTGACTTCAGCTCTGAAATCAAATCCATCACACCTGAGAGAACTGGACCTCAGTGTGAATCAGATTAATAAGACAGGGGTGAATCACTTATGTGACGTACTGAAGGATTCACACTGTAAACTGGAGAGATTGAGGTGAGGAACATTTGCATACAAGACAAAATAAATGTTTGTGGTATTTAAACGAATAAGATTGAAGAGGGTTTTTTTTTTTGTCTCATTGTTCCAAATTTAGGTTCAGAGGTTGTGAAATGACAGATGAAGGATGTTCTGCATTGACTTCAGCTCTGAAATCAAACCCATCACATCTGAGAGAGCTGGACCTCAGTGCAAATCAACTAGGATACTCAGGAGTGGAAAACATCAGTGACCTACTAATGAACCCACAATGCAAACTTGGAAAACTAGCGTTAGTAACATTCCAAAATAGCTACAGAATAGTAATTTTGCACTTCCACGTTAGTCATATGGTCATAATAGCTAATGCCCATAAACTTTAGACAGCATTGAATTTCCACAGCCTGAGTTGTCTTCTCTAGTTCATCTGTCAGTGTCCATGATTTACATACAGGAAGATAAAAATAACTGGAACATGAATATGCCTAGATTTAATTTAAGGTTGATGTTCTTGTCCCTTTATATTGGCTTCAGTCTTTAAGTGCTATTGTAGTCTGGGCTATCGTGGCCATAATTTCTGGTTTGGATCTCTTATCAGATATCAGAGGTATTTGAATTGAGACACTGATTCCAGACACTGGTTCTGGATGGTTTGGGACAATCAAATCTTTCTCCATGAAATAATACCCAAGGTTTAATGGTGTATGACATATGTACTCAAAAATCTGAGTCTTTTTTTTTTTTTTTTTTGTCTTCAGTCTGTGTGGATGCAGTATTACAGAGAAACAGTGCATCATCCTGACTTCAGCTCTGAAATCAAACCCATCACACCTGAGAGAACTGAACCTCAGTGGAAATAAAATAGAAAACACAGGAGTGAAGCACTTATGTGACGTACTGAAGGATTCAGACTGTAAACTGGAGAGACTGAGGTGAGGAGCTCTATATAATTAGAGTCAAAATGAATAACAATCAGTTTAAAACAAGATATTTTATACTCAGTATTTTGTGAAGAGCCTGAGTTTACAGTGTATTTATTGAAAGTTGTTTGTTATTGATATTTGTTTTTAAGACTTCTCTTTCTCTGTCTGTCTGTCTTCTTCTAGTCTAAATGACTGCGGCATTACAGATGTTGCTTGTTTGGCTCAGTCTTTGGATAAGAAGACATCATTACGTTTTCTAAAAGAGCTTGATCTGAGTAACAATAAAATAGGAAACTCAAAGAAGCAGCTCACTGAGGTGCTAAAAGAATCAGGCTGTGAACTGAGGTGAGTAAACACCACTTTTGACTTCAGAATAAATCATAGATGGATTCAGTCACGACAAACAGTAATGCTATCAGGATGTGCTCTCAAGGCAATAATAATGGAAATGTTTGGTTTAGGTTTGGGTGTTAGTATTTGTTTAATCTTTGTGTTGATAATTAACACTGCAACTGACATAAAATCAGAGTCAAATCATTGAATCAGGCTGGGTTTGTGCTAAACTGGTATGAGGGAAATCACTCGATTGATAAAATGTTGAACACAAAGAAGATGAGGATAGAAACAATGCAACTACAACAATAGCTTTATTAAATGCTTTAACAGAAGAAAATGATTGTACTGAAGATAGACTGATAATTGTGGGCCGACTGTAGGAAAATGCTGCACTCCTGGTAAAATCAGTGCAGATACTAGGCTCAGCTCACAGTCGTCCACCATCACATGATCAATGTCTCTGTCTTTTCAGTCATGTTCAACATCATTTATTTTACTTTCAGTTACTGTACATTAGAAATCCCCAACACACAAATGGACACTTTTGTCTAATAAAGTGCATGCTCCTGAGATCACATGTGCTAATAAATAACTTTTCATGTTCAGGCTTACAGAGTTTTGAGTTCAAAAGGTTTATGTTTTTATTAAAAATAATATGTTTTTGCTCCTTGACATTTATCCTATGTAAACTGTGGGATATAAGATCTGTTTTATTCCTAATTTGTAGGAATAAATGTAAACCATACACTCATCCTCGTCTTTTTCACTTACAAAGACTGGATTTATAGATCCTTTTGTAGTCACACTTACACAAAGACAGAAATATATGAATGTTATTTGAATCAGTCACTAGTCTGATTATAGCAATGTTAATGTTAGTGTAATCTGTTACCATTTTTGTAGAAAAGTAATGGCAGAAATGAGGTAACGAATTTGCAACTTGTTACAGCCAACATTGATTTTTTTTTCTCTTATCCAATTCCTTCTTACAGACTAGACAGTGAAAGCTTGCTAAAACGATTTGATGGATGGCTTGGGCTTTAAGCTCAAGAAGCTGTACAAACAGAACCTGTCAACTTCAGGTAAGAGATCCTCAAAAGAGCCTCACTATAGTACTGTGTCTATAGTGATAAAGTAATCTCCAATGTACATGATGTATTCATTATCTCTGAGGTTGATGTCTTTGAGAACAGCACTGTGTAAGTTTGATAGGAAATTTAAGCAACTTTAAAGGATTAGTTCACTTCTAGAATAAAAACATCCTGATTTTTATCCACAAATGCTTGTCTTGCACTAGCTCTACTTGAGGTATTATGTGATCACGTTGGAAAAGTTACTCGAAGTGCCAAACCATTGTTTATAATGTGAATGTGCAAAGAAAGTCAAAAGCCCTTTACAAAAAGAAGTAAAACAGGAAAAAAAATTTTTTTTTGCCCTACCCTACTGTTGTGTTTTCTGTGGAGTTCTGTCATTTCTGAAGTTTGTTATTTCTTATTTTATGTTTAATCAAATGGTAACCTTAAACTAGAGCTACAAATGTTGTAAGTAGCATTTATGGAAAATGTTTGAGGTTTAGCAGCCCAATAGTGTAGTGTTTCTTTAAGAGAGGAGTGTGCTGTGAGTACATGTGACCGGTGTCTATTAGTGAAAAGGAAGCATGAACTTCATTTGTTTGTAATGACTTTCAACCCAGTGTGCAGCCACTTGGTAAGCTCTCTTAATTTTAAATGGTTTCTTGTCTGTTATGATGTACGCTTCATGTTGTTTGCTGTCACCATGCTATGTTGTTGTTGCATGTTAAAGATAACATTATGGTTTGGTAGATCTAAGCAGTTTAGTTAACTGTTAAAGATAATGCTATGTTCAAATGTTATAATTGGACGGGTGGCGAAGCCTTGGGACATAGTCAACATTTAGACTTCTAACATTGTTAAATCATATGTGTTTATTTGTGTTTACTTTCTTGAGTTTTGTAAATGTTTGATAAAGTATGAATCGCAGATCGGTATTTAACATACTTCCTGGTTTGCCGTGGGGTATTTTGGAAGCTGTAGTTTTCTGCTTTTGATAAGATTGTATGCATAGGTTCTTTGTAGGATTTGAGTATGTTGAATAATGTTGTGTGAAGTGTGAAGCTTGTACATGAAAATGATGATTATGATATTATATATTTGTATTTGATTAATGTTGCTTATTGTTATTGGGCTATTGAGGTAAAGAACAGAAGTTGTTTGTAGTATGCACTTGAAAAGTGAAACGTTGTATTTCTTATTGTTTCAGGTTTATTACCTGGTTACTTGATTATCCTTGTGGAAAAAATAAACAAACAAATGTGGAATACCGAGTAATATCCTTTTGTACACTGGGTTGCCCTTTCCGTGGGAATAAAACGGAACACCTACCTTTCTGAACTGAAGTACACAGACAAAGAACTAACCAAGTTTGACTGCATATGCATCGCAGACTTAGTGCAAGATGAGCATTTGTGATTTAAAAAGTATAAAAAATATATATATTTTAAATGTTTTTTAGAAAATGACTGATCATTCCGCTAGCTAAGGCCCTTATTCCTCGGTTGCGATCCATGTCAAGCTCTTTGAAGCTGTTTTGAAACTGCAAGTTAGACTTTCACTCCACTGGTCGCCATTAAAGTCCACTAATGGAGAAAAATCCTGGAATATTTCCCTAAAAAAAACGTTTTTTTTTTTTTTTTTCGATTGAAGAAAAAGAAAGACATGAAGTAAATGAACAGGATACTTTTATTCTGGAATTGAACTAATCCTTTAAATTGAATGTAGAGTTTATTTTGCAAGCTTTTATTTGTTACATTTTCAAATTATTAGGTTTAGACCTTCAAATGAGACAAATTTGTTTTAATGAAACTAAGCTTATGTGATTGAATGACAGCTGTTGGTTTAGTGTTAATTCAAATGGTCATTTTGTTTTATTTACAGGTTGATCGGAGAACAGATGTGTACAGTAAACAGGGGACTGGCTCTTTAGTATAAATTCTCCATCAATCATGTAGTGGACTGTAGGATGGTAACACTTAAAATACACCTTCCACTCAACAATGAGGAAAGTTTCATGTCAATGTGATCAGGTTTATGTGGACAGTCAGGCAGTTTCCACCTCTTACTAGCATGCATCTCAAATGTGTCTCTGTTCAAACTTTGTCAAGACTCTCTCTTCTTGTTTCTTCCCCTCTACATCACTTTCACAGCAGTGCTAGTGTTGTGAGTTGACAGTATAGTAATACATAATGTTCATTTATTCAACCTCTTTTATTGTATTCATAGTATAATGGGGAAATTCATTAGCTGGTGTGCCAATGTTATTCATAACTGGATACTAATGCTTTGAAATTGAATATGAATTGATATGGAATGTATTTCTATGTAAATAAATACTTTATACTAAATGTTATGCACAAATGCTGCATCGACCTTAAACATTTGGTACAAGACCTGTATGTGATTGACTATTTAGTGGATTTTTCTGGAGACTAAAGGCTAAGAATTTTTAACTTTACATTGTTGTATCTATTATTAGCTTATTATTATTATTATTAATTGGGTGTTTGGTCAAATCATGACGCATGAGATCCTTCTGTGCATAAGTGGTATTTGTAATTAACAGATCTTTGAGACATAAAAATATGAGATCCTCTCATTGTTATTTATAATTTCATTAAATGGTCAAATTTTATAGTAATTATATAAATAGATATGTCTGTACTATGTAATCTATCATTTAACATAACTCTCAATTATGACTTTAATTTTAATAAAAAAAAGATGCACATATGAAACAGGTCAAGTAATTCTCCGCTCAGAATAGACCGTGACACTGAATATGTCGAGTGGCTTCTCTGTTCTTCTTCTGTTACTTCAGAAAGTCCAAAGTCTTTATGATTTTTTTTCTCATTTATTTGAGTTATGACAATGTCTTAAGTCCAAACATCCTCAGTATCGGATAATTTGTCTGTCCTTTAACTCCAGTGTGTAGAGACAGAATCTCTCTCGGTCAGTGACATTGACTTGACTTCATCAGAAACACCTAATTAAAGGAACAGTTTTAATTTGTCTATCTCTGTCAGTAACCGAATTAGTTGAGGTTAGTGAACATTTTAACAGTCTGTTATCAGTGTGTTTGAGGTGCTGTGAAGGTTTTGGGGATCTTTTGGTTTTGTTATGTCTTGATTTTTTTTGTTCAGACTTGTGCTTTTATTTTGAAGTCTTTGGTCTCCTGCCCTGTATTTTCTGTAAAGGCAGACTCTTACTGTAAGAAAAGACAGTATGGAAAGCAAATGAACTGAGTAATTGTCAAATCAATTTATTTACATTTAATTTTTTACAAATTAAAAAAATAAAAAAAATAATTTGTTTCAGGAATACAGTGACACACATAATGATATTCTGGTATTTGTGTGACTGTTCGGAAGGAATTTGTTGCCAAAGCCGTGGGCATAGCTTGACATTTGAGTTATAGGACAGTATTTCTCACTGAGCGTTTTATCACAAAGGATTTTGTGATAAAAAAGAGAGACTTAATGGAGTAAAAAAAAATATCTCTCAGCGTTACCGTCTGGGCAGAACTATTGTTCCAGCCACCAAAGACAGATTCGCAAATAACCTGCCTGATCTATCTCACCTGCTATTTGTACCCAAAAATACACATGAACTAGACAAAACGACTGGCAACATGGGCACTATTTTCTCTACATTAGAAGCTGTTGCCCCCATCATACTGAAATATGTTTAGAGAAAAAAGTTTAGAGAAAAACGTATTATTCTTTAGCTTGGGTTAAACTAATTTTACTTTGTTGGATCAGCAGCTATGCTAATGATGTCTCTGTTTGTTTCTCTGTTTTCCCACAGGATTTACATCCCGTGGTAACTAGGATTTATACAAGCTCCAGTCTGGATCCAGAACACCTGAGAAGAGATGATCCTGACCCTCAGAGGACCTCAGATGATGCTAACCCTGAATCAACAAACAGAACTAACAAATATTGCTACAAGTGTGACTAAATCATATAATAACTGTTGTTAATTATGTTCATCGTCTGACTTACTACATCTTGTATTTATTTTTCTGAAAAATCCTGTCATACGTGCACAAACTGACAGTCACCACTTATAAACTACTACTAAATATTGTAGAAACTTAATTTTCTGTAAAGTTGCTTTGTAATGATTTGTATTGTAGAAAGCGCTATACAAATAAACTTGAATTGAATTGAATGTGCAACAACTCCCTGCAGAAATACATATGACTGTCATTGCCAGCAAACACAACCACATCATTATTATTATTTATTTATAAAGAAATTTTAAAATGACAGTGATGGAATCAAATATAGCCTAGTCTTGACATGCATGGTACATTATTTTCTGCACTAGCTTATTGAATGTTTGATTCTCTCTCTCTCTCTCTCTCTCTCTCTCTCTCTCTCTCTCTCTCTCTCTCTCTCTTTCACACACACTTCACACAGAAGCAACACTCTGTAGAGCAAGTTGAGAATCTATTTCTGGTCTTCCAACTTTTAAAACCAATGGCAGTAACGGACAGATACTGACCCCACAACAGCAGCAACAAACAGAGCAAAGATGAATTAGAAGGTTTTTTTTGTTAAAACACCCCAATACTATAACAAAACTGTTCAAACTGTTTTAAAGGTTTTTAGTAGTTATAACCTTATTTCACAGACTAAAATAGTCGTTTGAATAAATCAGCATCTTCTTTGGCTTCAGATCTCCAAACTGCTCTCGTCTTCTCACCCCGTCTGCGTCAATGCCTCTCGTTTACCAATGAACCAAAACCCTACTCTATAGTATGCTACGGTTATAGCATTGGTAGCACCTCATGCCAGAAAGAATTACAGTTTGTTGTGACTTGGTCCATGGCTTTTTAATTTCATGAAAGGTAACTATGTAATTAAGGTAACAAATAAATAGATGGCAGGGCAGGGTGTGTGCTTTTCATTCATCTGGTAGACTTCATGCCATATGATCTATTCCTAACACTGATCTATAAAAAAAAACCTTTCACACAAAGCATTGTTAAAAGAAAACTGGTATGGGGACCTATGTTTCAGAACTCTTCACATATGACTGTCCCAGCACTGATCACTGTTGTGTCATCTACACATCATTTTAATGAGGGAATCCGAGCAGTAAAAAGTGAATCCAGGACAGAGTTTGGGACACCACTGTGGTGCTCTAGTATTCAGGGTCAGATTTCTTAGTCTGATAGTCTTTGACTGTGTTCATCACTGTGTGTTTGTGTGAAAATGAAATAAGAACAATATCATAATTTAATGCTGTCATCATACTATTTTCAAACCAGTGAACTGCTATCAGATAGATTTCCCCATGAAGGCCTTGGTTCAGACAGAACATGTACTCTCCAGATCAGGGCCTGTCCAGACTCTGTTGGTACCCCTTGATACTAAAACACTTGTTTTTCAGTTGATCTCAACACTAAAACAATATTATATAATATGAAATAATTAATTAAATTTGTAAATTAATTACCTTCTTGTTGAAATTACCACTAGATGATATCCCAACTCCATTTGCTAATTTGAAAACGTAACACATTGTAACTTATGAATGATGAAGACTACTGGCCTCACACGATTTTTACAGAGGGGACCAAAGTAAATATGATGCTCAGGGGGCCCATAAACCATAGAGGCGCCCCTGAACAGAGTATTAGTAGACTGATCGGATTAGGGTTAGAATAAGTTGACATGTAGATTACTTATAGTCAGTATCTGCTGGGAGACCATCACAATAAATTGTCAAACGAATGCTCAAAAGGGACAATCAAAATAAAGTGTTTCCAAAGACACTAGAATTATATTGTCATATAATTATTATAAGTCACAGATGCAGGGCTTAAGCAAAGGCATCTAAAGTCACTGATGTCAGTGTTGTTATCTGTTCAGTCACTAGAGGGAGCTGCAGTTGTGACATCTGCTTTGGCTGAGAGTTATACCCCCCATCAGACTTCTAAAGTCACGTAGACCTACAAATATTGATGTTTTAACAAAGAATCAGTTTTACTTGTTCAGAATAATAATGCTAGAACATTTTTATTAGATTTTTTTCAGGCAGCCCTAATCAAATATGAAACATTTTAACGAAAAACAGAAAATAATATTTGAAATCATTCCATACAGAATAAATACACAACTCAGTCTGTCATTTGAGTCAAATATAGCCTCTACCCTGCACTATTTTTTAAGTCGATGTGTGTTCAGTAAAGTATGTCAAATTGTTTGCTGAGTTCTGCTCTGTTATTTAACATCCATTAACATGTTTGCAAATCCACTTATGAGCCAGTGGTGAAATTGTAATTTTGTATCTCAATTTTGTTTTGTCCTGTAAATCCTTTTTATTTTATTTAATTTTTTATTTTTTATTTTTTTACAGAACTTCCACTGTCTCCTCAGGAGGATGGTGGTTTTCTAATTTTATCAATAAAGCTTTTACAATCCTTTCTGAGAGTTGTCATGAGTGAACTAATGTTAAAGGATTGAGCCTTACTACCTGTGTCAGTCATTAACATGCTGACTCACCCAAAGCTCAATACTGTAACAACTTTATGCAGTTTCCTAAATTTTAGACCTATAGTTCAATGCAGAACTCAGTTTCTTTTCAATTACATTAACATGCATGTTTACCCTCTCATCTAGACTGGGTCATAGGATCTCTATAGAGCACAGAAGAAGAGACTGAGTAGCTGTGTCTCATCTAGGCTGGGTCCACTGGAGGTCACATTTTAAGGCTGCATACATCATCGGGGAAGTCTCATTTAAGAAAAGTAACCATTCAATTGCAATAGTATATAGTATTACAGTGATGGAATCAGAAGGTAATGCCATGATACTTTGTTGGCACCTTAGTACTTAGATGGCGCTACGATTATGCCATGGTACAAAAACAGTGCTGTGATGTTTTATTTTCTGAAATATTCTTTATTATTATTCATTGGTGGCCAGTTGAATTCACAACTGTTGTCAGCAGGGTAGCAAATATATTTCACATGTTTTTTTTATAAATATGTTTTATAAGACGTACACTAGTGTTAAATAGAGTGAATATATACACAAAGAAGTATCTTTCCAGAAAAGTTTTTAAGCTTGTTTTAAGTTTTTATCGCCCCCGCGTATGGCAAGCCAAATTAACTTTTATTCATTCGCAGGATATGTATTCTTGATATCAACAATTCAATTTTCACTAGTAACAATGTTAATTCTTGATATCAACAATTACATTTCCACTAGTAACAATTATACTTTTTGATATCAACAATTACATTTCCACTAGTAACAATGTTAATTCTTGATATCAACAATTACATTTCCACTAGTAACAATGCTAATTCTTGATATCAGGAATTATATTTCAACTAGTAACAATGTATCGCAAGCCATTTTAACATTTAAAAGTTAAGTTTGACTATCCGGAATTAACATTGTAGATATCACCAACGTCTTTCTGACTAGTCGTAATTACATTTTGGATAGTTGGAATTTTAATTCAAGATATCTGTAACGTAATTGTGACTAGTCGAAACGACCGATAGAGATATCTATAATGCAGTTTTGACTAGGCAAAACTGAATTACAGATATCTGCAATGACGTCATTGAAAACGACATTTAACTCGTCACACATCTTAAATGACAATTGCAGATATCTGTAATTCAGTTTTGCCTAGGCAGAATTAAAGTTAAAGATATCTCAAACGTCATTATCACTAGTGTAAATTTTTGTGCATGACGTTGCTCTATTTTAGATATCCATAAATACGCAATTTCCCTTAAATGGGAAGGGGATCATTTCCTTATTTCTATGAACAGAAGAAGAAAGAAGCAGTCATGGCGTTGGCTGTAATCGAAAAAAACACCAGAAAATGGCATGAAATTCAACGAGCCCTCACACAGGGGATTTGTGGAGAGAGAGAACGTCGTTCTATTGAAAACTGTGAAAGAAATCTCGGAAGAATTGAGCATTTGCTATCACCAGACACAAACAATGAACTCAAAAGCAGTTTGGCTCAACTGAAAACTCTAATAGACGCAAATTTCCATGCTGGGGAACAGAGACGTTTCTCTGTCAGGCGCATTAGTTCAGGTGAGTCTATCACTATATTCATGTTTTATCATATGCATTAACATTAAAGGGGAAGTCCGGCCGTTTTTAACATCTATGGTTTTCAGAGGAACACGTGAATGCTTTACTTTGCGCGGAATGTTTAAACACAGAGCTCTACTCTGCGTTTTTTTTTTTTTTTATGTTTAAGTCCATTTACTAACTTTTTTATATAGAAGAATATATGATCATTTAACATGGGCCATGTTAGATTATCATATATTCTTTTGCCATAAACAGTATAGAAACCATAAAATAATTAGACCACCATTTACTTGCATTAAGCAACTCTATTGTTATTTTTATAATTAGCATTAATATAATTGTTATATAATGTATTGCCACACTTATATAGCCTATGTGAAATATATTCTCAGAAAACTGAACATTTGGCGTTGTCAGTCTTTTATTTGTGCTTAATGGATAAAACAACGGCGCCGCGCATTTATGGCTATACTAATTAGAAATAATTCTTTATGTTTATTAATATTTGCTTATTTGTGCAATCATTAAATGTGTTGGTCTTACACCACTGTTATGTCCACTGGTCACAGCAATAAATATTTGCAATTCCACAAGTCTCTCCATTTCCAGTGTATCTATTCTATTCATTAACAATATGCTATATCAGTGCATGTATGAGAATTGGTATGATGATAAATTACAAAAAATAAACAGTCCAATGCTGCTTAAACGCTTAAACTTAGTTGACTTTTTCTTTTTGTAGGGAGAAGAGGCCGACCAGCCATTGATGTTACCAGAGAACACATTGAATTTCTGCTGAAGCAAGGCCATACAATTTCAAAAACTGCTGAAATACTGGGATGCTCCTCATCATTTTTGTACAAGAAGTCAAAGTTGTTGGGTATACCTGTTAGAAGTATGCTGTCTGCAATAGATGATGGTGAACTAGAACAACATGTGAGGCAACTTCAGAGCCAATATCCTAATTCTGGAAATGAGGTAATTGGAGGTCTTCATCTTTAGGCTGTATTTAATTCACATTTGTGTGCTATTGTTTTGTGAATATCATGCCAATTTAGATATTTTGACAAATCTGTTGCAGATGATAAGAGCCCTGTTGCGTGCACAGGGTGTGCTTGTTACACGGTCCAGGGTGCGTGAGATGTTGACACGGGTCAATCCTACTGCTGCTGCAAGGAGATGGAGCCAGACAGTTGCAAGACGTGTTTACCATGTACCTTACCCCAATAGTTTGTGGCACATTGATGGGAACATGCGTCTCATAAGGTTATTATTACCATACTTGTCATACTTTTTTAATATTTTGAAAATAACTTCAGCAAGTAAAAAAAGTTTACAGCTATATTGTTTCCAGACGACTGTCAATGGTATTATAATCTTCAAGTAATATTTGTTTTTCAACCTTTCTAGATGGGGTTTTGTGATTCATGGTGCAATTGATGGATACTCCCGTCTGATTACTTACCTCAACTGCAGCACAGACAATCGTGCCACAACAGTGCTTTCTCAGTTTTTGAAAGCAACATGCCTCTATGCCCTACCATCAAGAGTCAGATCTGACCATGGTGGTGAAAACATCCTTGTGGCTTTATTCATGCATCTAGTTCAAGGACTTGAACACAGAGGATTCATAACCGGACGATCAGTTCACAATCAGAGAATTGAACGCCTTTGGCGTGATGTATTTTTGCATGTGTTGCAGCACTTTTACCTTATGTTCTACTCCTTAGAGGATTCAGAGGTTCTAAACCCAGATGATGATGTCCACAGACTTTCACTGCATATTGTTTATCTTCCTGAGATTCAAAAAAGACTGGAGCAGTTTAGACAGGCCTGGAACCTCCATCCGTTGCGAACAGAAAATAATCACACACCATCTCAACTCTGGACAGAGGGTATGCTCAAAAACATTGCAACAGACAGCACAGCTGTCAACAATGTCTTTGGGGAAAATCCCTACAGCGACCAAAACATTGATGCCATCCTAGCACAGTATGGAATTCAAACACTGCCTACACTTGATGAGGAAGAGTTCCCAGCTGTTAATGTAGAGCCACCTCAACTCATCCTCACTCAGCAACAACAGACATCTGTACACAATGCAATCCAACACCTTTCTGATCTAAAGTTAAAATATCAGGCTTGCTGTACTGCTATTATCAGTATTTTGCAAACACAGGTATAGTCCAATTCCAAGCCCAGAGACAAAAGTTAATTGGCTGCATCTATTATCCAGGACTGAAAGACATTAAGTTTAAACCTCTTTAAGTTTTATTTTCGGTTAAAATAAGGTGGTATGGGCAGTGCAGCTGATGGAGCTAATGCCAGGTATGCTAGATTTAGCACACTTTTGGTGCTGTGTTATGTTTTTTTTTGTAGTACTGTTGGCTGACAATATTTGTATTGTTCCTTTCTACTCCCGTGGTGTTATAATTTGTAGAAAAAGTGGAAAAGCATCTAATTAGTATGAATGAGATTTAAAATGTTGAACAAAACTCTTAATGTATTAAAAACTTTAAACATCTTAAGGTAAAATGGAATATTAGTTAAAAGACAAGATTTAAAAATGCATGAAAAAGAAAATTCAATATGAATCCTTGGAAAAATGGAGAAGGATCCAACTATTTTGAATGGGGATTGAAAAGATGAATAAAAAATTTGAATAAACTGGTAATGTATGAAAAACATAGAATGTTTAATGGCTTGAATGAGAATTTTAGATTAACAGTGGAGGAGAGAGGTTTAACTGCCAAAAACACCCTAACTTCAATCCACTAATCGGAACAGAGACCGAGTCGTGATGGGGACAGTTTACTATGATAAGCAGTTGAGGTTGACATCCAGCCAGACTTTTTGTTTGCCTTCTCTGTATTCATTAACATGTACATTAACCAAACATACTGGCTGTTATGAGTGATTTCAAACTCACTGAATTATAAGCCCAATAATTTCTTACAGTTGGTTAATAAAGGATATCTAATTCATTAGATCAACCTCAGTGTCATCATAGTAAACATGAACCATAAGCCCAATATGTGTCTTGTAAAATCTAAAGAAAAAAAAAAAAAAAAAAATACATTTTCAAAACAAAGATAAACATAACTTAAAAATAATAATAAATAAAAAAAACTACACAAGTTTGAGCTAGCTCAAAAAGCTCAATATTGAATAACCGCCATCAACTGAATCGAACTGTTACTCATGCAAAATGAACAGGATTACTGCACCTACATTTTTTGTTGAAGTGACTTGCTTCAACAGCATTCTGTTCAATAACTTTCAAGCAGAAACATAGCTCAAGTGAAAACTGAATTTCCATTAATACGTTTTACACACAGTGACATCATGCAAGTCCAAAGGTTGGAGCTTGCAAAATTCCCTCAATCATGTGTTGTTTGAAGGCTTCATAGGAAGAGTGCAGTGGCAGGCGGAGTACAAGAATACAAGTATTTGCTTCTGGGAAGATTCTGTTGCCCTCATGAAGGAACTGAATTTGTGGACGGTGTGGAAATCCCAGTGGAGGCACTGTTGAAGCTCCAGATGTAAACTCCAATACCTTCTCTAGGGTGACTGGACTGCATTCTCCTTCTGTAACACAAGAAAGTGGTGAGAAACACGCATGTTGATTTTATGTTAAGGCCATAACGTCTAGCCCTAACCTTTTGTATGCGTTACTTTGGAGCAATTTGCACGCTGACAGAGGACCACAAAAGCCTCAGTCAAGTACATTTTTGGTAAAATATTACAACACAATATGAAAAGTTTAAGGGAGCTACCCACGTTCAAACAACCAGACTTCACAATGTCACTTCAACTATTGCATTTCAGCATTCATTTTCCTGCCAACTAGGACAACATAAGGACCACTAATAATGATATTTATGAAGTCTGTTAATATAACTTGTACAATAAATAGCATACCTTCAATATCAATTAACCAGTCACGCCAAAAGCATATTGTCATGTTTTCTCGGTCTCTCCTGTTGCTGCCTTGCACAGAGAAGTCCACATCAAATAAAGTGCATAGGTCCTTCGCCTGCAGTGGAATCTCCTCACTGACAAACATGTAGTAGAACACTGCTGGATTCTTCCTCAGCTCCTCCAGTAAACCAAGTGTTTTTAACCCCTCAACAAACCTATAAAAACCATTTTAGAATGTGTGAATCGTCCTGGGCAAATGACGGTTTCATTTTTCAGACAGGTAAGAGAGGTGAGGCACTTACTGGTCCAGGGCAGTCGCCAATCTTCCATTGACGAAGAAGTCTGCAGCTGACTGGACAAGGGAGTCCTTCTCCTCCAGGCTGGACACATGTCTTAAGGCACCTATAATGCTGAGACTATCTGCTGCCTCTGCAATTGCGCTGTTCGCCTCTCGGACTGTTGTTGCTTCCTGTATCTAAAAAGACAGACAGAGAAAAAAAAAAAAAAAAAAAAAAAAGATAGTGAGTGGCTTGTAAAGATACCTTCCCTATATAAATTAGATGTTTAAGCAATAAAGCACTCGTGTTCATGAGAATGTTCATAGATATCCTCATGGCTGTGGTTTGGCCGCAGCCATGAGGCTGAAGGCCAAGTGACAGAGGTAACATGAATACGTTTGAAGCGATTCATAAATAATAGAAAATAAGGCTGTGTCACTGTACTGTACATTCAATGTATAACAACTTTCTCCTGCTTACTTTTATTAACTGTTCCCTGAAAGCATGGTCACAAACTTCATCCACCCTGGCCGGTGGTGTTGGTATCCCACAGATTTGATTGAAAAGTCTTTCGGAAAAGAAATGTGGACCGACTCCTCCATGGACCACACACACAGCAATCATTTTTGCCACCCACATGTACAGTTTAGTCTGCAGAGCTAAAATGAAAGAAATAACAGTAAAATCTTGCTCTGCTGTAATGCTTGTTAATTTAACACCTTAAAATGCTATGATTAATATTAGTGCTACTACAAATAACTTTTTATTGCACATTTCAAAACATGTTTCAAAAAGGTGATTCAGTACATTAAAGAAATGAAGAACATGGAAAAATCCTAACCAAGAGTTAACAAATTAAGGCAAAATAACTAAACAAAAGACGATACACACAAACACATGAAGAAACCTGCCCAATACATAAAAAACAAACAGAATAAACAAATCAGACAGGAGAGATAAGGGAGCAATCATGTTTCAGTGATGTACATTTCTAGAATTGTGCCAGTTGAAGGAGTACAGTCCTAAGAATTTGGGCTTCCCTACCTTGAGTATCAAGAGACAACTGCCGGTCTTTCTCGTGTCCCTCAAAGATATTTGACTGGTGGACGGCCCTCATCAACAGCCTTAGGTACTCTCTTGTCGGGCCGCCTTCATCAACTGCCCCTTCACCATTGTCATCTTCATCCACAAACACAACATCCAATTTTGCTTCAGGGTTGAAGAACCTACGCTTGAATGCCCGCAGGCTACAAAGTAAAACATTATCCCTGCACACATTTATTTGGTTGCTTGTTGGACAGAATCTCCCATCAACTTTGCTGACCATTTTTTTCAATATGGTCTGTAGATCAATCCTGCAAACAAAGAAGTTCATGCATTTTATTTTAACCACCTGATTAAATGTAAAATGATATAGAAAATGAAACATCTACATACACTAGAAAAATATAAAATCAAGTTAATGAGAAAAACTCACTCATCCACAGGTCCTCCGAGGTGATGTGTTGATACAGGAGGCTGATTTTGTGAAACCGACTCATCTTGTTCATCAAGAATAATGATTGGTTCTTGGACAGATGAAGGAGAGAGTGATGGTTCATCATAAAGAGTCAGGATTTCTTGTGGTTGTGAGAACAGAGTGAGCGGTGGCTGGGTGGAGGGCTCAGGCAGCAGAGGGCGGGTGGAGGGCTCAGGCAGCAGAGGGCGGGTGGGGGGCTCAGAGAGACTTGGCTGGGTGGAGGGCTCAGGCAGCAGAGGGCGGGTGGAGGGAGCAGGCAGCAGAGGGCGGGTGGAGGGCTCAGGCAGCAGAGGGCGGGTGGAGGGCTCAGGCAGCAGAGGGCGGGTGGGGGGCTCAGAGAGACTTGGCTGGGTGGAGGGCTCAGGCAGCAGAGGGCGGGTGGAGGGAGCAGGCAGCAGAGGGCGGGTGGAGGGCTCAGGCAGCAGAGGGCGGGTGGAGGGCTCAGGCAGCAGAGGGCGGGTGGAGGGCTCAGGCAGCAGAGGGCGGGTGGGGGGCTCAGAGAGACTTGGATGGGTGGAGGGCTCAGACAGTGATGACTGACCGTGAGATGTATGGTGTAGGGCATAAGCTCCATTTGGTTGATCTGAGAGAATTTCCTGAAGACAAACATGCATAATACATGAGCTTGCACAAATCAAAACACATTCAGTTTTCATTCGAGTCAGGAAATAAAAATGCAACACATTTACCTGTACATCCTTATTTGAAAACCAAAGCACATATAGAGTTGAGGATGCTTTAATGCCATGATCCATTATTGACCCGGAGGAACTACTCTCAACTGATCTTGATGATGCAGCTTCTTGCACCACAAAGATTTCACTGGCAATATCATCTTGTCCCACAAAGTCAAACAAGATCTAAAAAGATGTGAAAGTCAAGTTTTACAACCCATTGAACCACTGAGAAGACACTTGATATTTTCTTAAGCTGAACACACATCACCTGGATTGGCTCTGACAAACGGAATTTCCTCATATTGGTGTGTCCATTTGGATATTTAAATTTGATCAACACCCCATCTGAGGGTTCCTCACATGCAGACATTCGCTGACGTCTTGCCTCAATAGCCTGAAATGTGATCTCATTAAAAAAATAAAAAAAAAAACTTCCGCTAGTTTATCAAACTAATTTATTATAGACAAACCTTTTGACGTCTTTCCTCACAAGCCTGATAGACTAGTTTCTTCCTCTCCTATTAAAATACCACATTAAAATGTACACATGCATTATGTAAGAGAACGTAAACCATACATAAAACTTGGAAGCATTACCTTCTCCTGATCCACCAACAAACTTGTATTATACTCCTGGTCTTGCTGGGCACGTATTGCTCGCCATTCTTGAAGAGCCTAAAGCAAAAAATAATATAAAATGAATAAATAAAATAAAAAAGGCATTGCTCACAAATCACCATTAAATAGTAGGCTACAGGCACATAAAATTAATAAATACTATTCTATACAGTGTCAAAATTGGTTACCTGATTTGCAACCACACTTTGAGCTTGGGTACTCTCAGCCACAGGCGTGGTCTCATCTTGTACCGGAGCAATTGAGAGTGGTGGGAATGAATTTATGGATATGGCAGAGGATGTGGATGCCACCTGGTAGTACACAGAAAATCCAAATGATTTCACCTTCAGCAAGAGAACACACACACTCATAGTGGAAACAAAATACATCATTAGAAAATATCCATAGGTAGAAAAATTACACACATATACACATCCAATCTAGCTTTTAAATGTTACACACACACCACTACAAAATTCATAGTGGACATAAAATGGACCTGATCTGAAACCACTTGTGAGGTCTCATCTACTGCTGGAGCTGCGAGTGGTGGGAATGAATTCAGGGACATGGCAGAGGGTGGTGATGTTACCTGACCATAGAGAGGGTAACTTCAGTTATAGGTATAGACATTACAGAGAACACATTTATATGATTGTAGTATGATATAAATCCCTGTGTATAATTCCATACCTGCAACACAGTGGCTCGTGGCACGATGTAAAGCCTGCTTTTGCCAACAACAGCTTTAAGTTCCTTCACAGAACTAACTTGCAATTTCTGGATCTTGCGTCCTTTGCCTGTCCTTGCCAATTCAAAGCCTACCAAATTTAAACTGATGCGAGGGTAGCTTTGGCAAACAAAGTTGTTTAATTCAGATAAACTCCAGTTTAACCCAATCTTTGAGTTGGTTCGTCCGGCCTCCATTGACTCGTGCACAGGTTTTCCTAAGAATGGAAGTGTAAACATCAGTATAATCGGTTCCTAGTGGCAAAGTAACATTCATTAGTTGCTACAAGATCTTTCAGGACTCATATTTTCAGACATAAACCACAGTGTTGCCAAACCCAAAAAGTAGATATGTGTGACTACCACAGTTAACCTAAAATCATTTGTGTTTCTACTAAGTTTACAGCTTTGAAACTAAACGAACCCTACACTCCTAAGAAAATTGCATATGAAAGAAGAAAGAGCCTGGTCTCACTCACACGGCAATCACACATTTGACCATATGTGAAAGAACATTAACATACAATATACGGTGTAGCTTACGGTCTGAATGCACCACCCAGATCCTCACACTAACCATAACCACCATTGACTAACTTCAGATAGCTGATGCAAAAGGATTCATTGGGAGGTATTCCTGGACACTTTCAAAGTGACGCCTTGGCATGAGAAAGTGTTGCATAGGTGTAACTATTAAAATGGCTACATGGAAACTTATGGAAATGCATCAAAGAGTAAACTTCTCTGCAATATTTCTTTAAAACAAATGCTAAGTGTATAAATAGTTTCCCAATTCCCCAATATAGACACAGTATAACAAATCGGACCATACAGGCTCAAGCAAACATAAAATCCAAAGCAGCTCATTCCATAGCTTTCTTTGCAAGAAGGTTAGATAATAAGGTGTAAAAGTAAATAAAACAATTCTTATCTGCTTCAATCTCATGTTTACCTAATCCATGTTTAGCCAGTTCCTCAAGTTCTGTTGTGGGGGGCAGAAAACCATTATCTGGCCCTGGAAGGAGGAAAAGTTTTGCTTGCCAAATAGGGTTTTCTCTGCGGCCACCAGATCCTTCTGTAAAACACAAATACATAATGGTCAGCAGTGATTCTTGGTTAAAATGTTCCTGTGCGCCTATTTATGAGAGAGATTCACACTAATACACTTTAATAATGATGCTGACATGCATGATATTCTTGTGATTTTAAATGTACAAGACTATCTATGAAACTTTCCATGTTATCATGTCATGGAAGCTGATCTTTAAACACAATTTTTTTTGTTTCAGACTCAAACAATAGGGGAGACTTTTATTCTTATGAAGATGTTATTGAACTATATGGTTTAAATGCATCAAAACAGAACTACATTAAGCTTACAATGACTATTTGAATATGAATGTCCCTCAACTATAACTCATATATATATATATATATATATATATATATATATATATATATATATATATATCTTATGATTTAGTTATTATTGTCATCACTTCAAAAAAAATCCCCTCCAATAAAAAAGCTTTACGTTTTATAAATGTAAGCTTTAGTTTTTCCTTTTCTCTGTATCCCCACGTCCATGGTTCTGTATTCTGTAAAAAAAAATAAAAAATACGTGGGGTAGCCACATACTGTGCTAACAAAAAAAACGTCTTTTAGGCAAACTCGTTGTACACGAACAATGTTTTCAATACTCGAGTTCATGTGTAGGGACCCTTATAATACTACAAGCAAAGTGTCATGTTGTGTCGAGCCTTCTTGATATTTGAAAAAAAAAAAATAGCCATTTAATGTGTATTTGCAGTAGTTCTAGCCCCTAGCGAACCCATTCAAAAAGTCATTAGACCGTGAAGACAGTTAATCTTAAAAGTACAGTTTTTGTCGTCAATATCATTTTAAATGAACGTTTGACTCCAGTACATTCACACAAAGACCCTATAATGCATTTTGGCAACTGTTTTGCTTTAAGTTATTAAACAACTACCCCGAACTTCTGATAGCACATTAGCAAATATGATGTTAAAAAAGAAAAAAATACCTCGAACACGATGTATTCGCCGGCGAAATAGTCGTCTTGTTGTGGAAAGTAAGGTTGAATCATTACTCGCCGCCAGCTCCTGTCTTGCACGGGCTGCAGCATTAAAAAGACGATTAAAAATTGCTTCGCCAGCTGGCTGCTCCGACATGGTGCTAATCAGTGCTAATTACAAGTTAGCAGGTGCAATTTGAATGATTAGAACAACACGCTCTGCTCCCGCCTAAAGTGCGATGCGGGCCTAATTTGCATAAAGATATCTGCAACGTCATTTCGCCTAGTCAAAACTCTAATTCAAGATATCTGTAATTACATTTTGACTAGGCTGAATGAAAATTACAGATATCTCAAATTTCAGATATCTCTAATCAAATTTCATTTCAAGATATCTATAACTTGATAATAGATATCTACAATTAAATTATGACTATCCCTAACTCCAGTTTGAGATATCTACAATGCCATTTTGATTAGTCATAATTCCAGTTACAGATATCTACAACGTCATTTCGCCTAGTCAAAACTTAATTTAAGATATCTGAAAAGGAACATGTAGATATCTTGAATTGACTTGAATTAAAGATATCTTGAACTGGAGTTATGACTAGTCAGAATCAAATTGTAGATATCTCAAACTGGAATTACAGATATCTACAATTCAGTTACAGATATCCGTAATTCACAAAGTGGATATCTGCAACTGAATTGTAGATATCTGTAATTATAAACCCCATACAAATGAATGGTGAAAGTGATGTCATTTGTCCTAGGAATAATATCTTTAAGGATATCTGAAATTACAATTATGGATAGGAAGAATGTAGTTGCGGATATCTGAAATGTTCTTTTTGACGAGGCAAAACTGAAATACAGATATCTGCAACACACATCCAGTCTAGCTTTTAAATGTTAAAACGGCTTTCCATAAACAATGTTAATCCTTGATATCAATTATTTTTAACCTGGGAATGCCAATAGGCAAGCCAAATTAACTTTTATTCATTCGCAGGATATGTATTTTGATATCAACAATTCAATTTTCACTAGTCAAAATGTTAATTCTTGATATCAGGAATTAGATTTCTACTAGTAACAATTGCTATTTTTGATATCAACAATTCAATTTCCACTAGTAACAATGTTAATTTTTGATATCAGGAATTAGATTTCTACAAGTAACAATTGCTATTTTTGATATCAACAATTCAATTTTCACTAGTAACAATGTTAATTCTTGATATCAGGAATTGTATTTTCACTAGTTAAATGTCACCATAGGCTTCCATTCAAATTTAATTGTTGATATCAAGAATTGCTTTCTTACTAGTTGAAATGCCGACTTCACATATCAGAAATACAATTCTTACTAGTAAAGACCTTTATTTTTGATATCAGTAATCATATGGTTACTAGTAAAGACGTCTATTCTTGATATCAACAATTTAATTCTTGATATCAACAATTTAATTCTTGATATCAACAATTTAATTCTTGATATCAACAATTTAATTGTCACTAGTGACAATGTTCATTTCTGATATCATGAATGTGATTGTTACTAGTAAGAAAGCCATTTTAGATATCAGAAATTATATTGATATCAGAAATAATTTTTCAGATATCAAAAATAACAATTGTAACATGTTGAAATACATTTACTGATATCAAGAATTAACATTTCAACTAGTAACAACTAAATTGTTGATATCAAGAATTCACATTGTTACTAGTAACAAAGTAATTATTGATATCAACAAAGGCAGTTGATATCTGAAATTGTCCTTGCAACTAGTGAAAGTAGAATTACTGATATCTTAAATAACATTTTAACTAGTAAAAATACTTTTACAGATATGTAGAAATGCTATTTATACATGTAAGAATAGCTATGGTAATGAGATCATGAATATTAATGAGATTTTCGACACTCCTTTTTCAGCATTTGCCAAAGATGGCAGAAGAATGTCCACGTGCAGAAACGGCTCCTCCTTTATTTATTTTTGTCAGTGAAACTTGAAAAATTATATTATGGCTGGATTCATTTGTAAAAAAATGTTGTTAATTGTAAAAAAAAAAAAAAAAAAAAAAAAAAAAAAATTACATTTATGCTGTTTCCTTTTATTGGCCACCAAGTCCTTCGGATAATTAAAGGAAAAGTGAACAAGGCATTAATTTAGTTTTTAAAATAACTTCATGTCGCTTTTTCAGGTGTTTATTTTTGTTTTTATTACACATTCTTCTAATACATCAAATAAAAAATACATCTAAAGGAAAAAAATATAACAGATAACAATGCATCATACAAACGGTTTACTGGATTTTTTTTTTATTTTTATTTTTTTTGAATATCGTTGGCTACATGAATGAGTCGTGTCCTAAAAGGAATAATTTTTCATATAACATGTTATCCGGTTCTTGAAGCATCGGTGGACAAGAGGAATGGTATATATATGTACGCTGTTATACAAGCTGTATACTCACTACTTTACATTATAACAAAGTGTCATTTCTTCAATACTGTCATATGAAAAGGTATAATAAAAATACGAAACGTGTGAGGTGTACTCAAAGCCAGCCAGTCCAACAATCCGTACAATCTGAAATGTAAGACTCTAGATAAAAAAAGCAAAGTACTTATTTTTATTACATCCACAATCTATACAAGCGTTCCAGTTATACCTTGAAGTTATAGTAATGCACAGAACCGATTAAACAAGGTACAATTCACAATGACGGTGAGAAAAAAAAATACATGTTTTATTAAAAGAATCATTCTGAATAATTCATACATGACAAACAGCTGAAAATGATAATAAATACAAACACAACTGTATAAATAAAAGCGGAAAAAGATTAGAAACATGCACATCAGCACCACACTCTATTTAGCATAACACCGCCTGCAATAGGCTGCTGGGTGAACTGGAATGTAGTAACATATTCCTAGTACACAGAGTCCACATATTCCACATAACCATTTCTCTCTAAATTGCTTTCGATATATAATCGAAAAAGTGTCTTAAATAAATGTTAAGTAATATAACGTCATAAGTCTGGTTAATTTGAAATTAAATGCCATGCAAACGGTAATTTTCCGGAGCTCCTACAACTAGCCGTAACCTTACACAATATCCATGTTATTTTTCACTTTTCGATAATTTCGTTTTATTGAAAATACATGCATTTCCGATGAGATACGGGACGTGAAAAGGATAAAGAAAGAGCTCGGCAAAAGGCGGAATCGAACCCGGATCCGTCGGGTCAAAACACATTTGCTTGGCGTTTAACCATCTGCGCCATAGCAAACTATAGTATCCTAATGTCTTTTGGCATCCTTGACAAACACTACCCTACGTTTGTAGGCGGAGTTAAATAGTCCCTGTCGAAATAAAAACAAAATAATTATTAAAAATAGCCTACAGGAGCTTTTTATTTTCACGAGAGGGCAATCGAATGTGCCCATTCTCTTTTGTGCTCTGAATCTTGAAGTTTATCCGTCATAAACATTCATAAAAAATCAGGGTATCTTCCGTCCATTTCAAATCCGTTTACAATTAAAAAACAGAAAACGAAATACTCCAGAGGATTCAAGTGAGAGAACATGAATTCAGTAACGAGAAATTGAAAAATGGCTCGTTTGTTCGTTATTCCATCTAGGTTAACAAACGGAAAATGAGTTTTTGACTTGATTTCTCATTTTGTCGTTTGGGGATTAAAAAACGGTTTATGGCTTCAATATTTCATTCGCACTTGTGGGCGGAGCTGAAACGCCTTTCATCTGATTGGTCGAATCGCTCCGCCTTCAGCTCGGGCTCTACATTCTTTCAGGCAGAATAAGAGTCTTATAGGCGTAATGTCTGAAATGCCGCTCACTGTTAATTAACATAATATTTGAGTCAGATGTTGCTGCGCACATAATTCGTGCTGCTGTTGCTTGCAAGTCACCCCTTTAAATTATTTCTAGGTTATAGTATTGTATGAATATTGTCCCACTGATAAATACAGTGCAAATAGTTCTGTCTCCATAGATAAAAGTAAAGTGGAAATAAAAATCAATAATAGACTGAATAGTTCCATGATAATATGTCTGTAACATTTACCTCTCTCGTCTTTTAAGTCAAAAGGCACTAGACATTAATAATTAATTGTGGAAATTAATATAGTTAAATTTATTGAATAAATTAGAATTTTTAATTTTATTACAAACTAAATTGAATGATGTTTCTCTTTTAGTCTTCTTTGTTGGCCTTGAGAAAGCCAACATATATTTGAACATAATTATTATTATCTATTATGAGAGTAATTGAAATCGACTAAAATTTTAATGTTTCACCAAATTCAGCTCAGATCTTCAGACTCGTCTGACTCGTTGCTGTAACTGGTCAGACTTTTTCCTTCTCAAAAAATCCTAGCGACTTTCATTATATGAGCAATGAAGGTCTTACACTTAATGTCCACTAGAGGGGGAGACAGTATTTCTATTTACGTAAGTTTAAATGACAAATAAAAACATTACCATGAATATGCCATATCTGTGTAAAACAGGTTCTTCAATGATAGATGGTGTGGTGGGGGGTATACCTTAGCCAAATTATAGCTGTATAATAGAAAACAACATTAACTACTGCAGCTGGTGCCAAATAAAAATGATTATGTTTTGGAAAACTGCAAGTCAAATGTACTTGCACAAATGACAACCCCTTATGCGTTGTTGGGGACGTTTTCGTCCAATAGAAGTTGAGCCTTATTTTGGCCACAACTTTCTCTGTGTTTCAGCTAATGGAATGATTTTTGGTGACAAATCTTATTTTTACATATATTTTGGGAAAATGCTTGAAAAGTTTCAAAAATCAACAGTACACTGTGGGCAAATTCACTACCCTTTTGTTATGTTCGGGATGAGGCTTCATATACAAGTCAGAAACTAAGCTTTTTTTGCACAGGCCTATCTAAAGGGTTGATGGTCCCACCTAGTGATCAACTGTAAAAATAAAATTTTTTACCTCTTCCCAAAAGGGAAAACCACAAACAATCAAGAATGCATGATTATGTGTCATGGCTTTGCAATCAAAAGTGTCATTATAATGGAAGTCAATGGAGCAAAAAACAGCCACCAACAATAAATTAGGGAAAACAATAAATAAATCTAATGCTGCACAAAAACTAAAAATGCATCAAAGCCAATCTTGTTACTAATTTTTGACATGCCCAAGACTGTGATAAAAAAAAAAATCCAGCCACAATTACTTTTATATTGAAAATAAGTCATTTTGTTATTTTTTCCCCCTAAATCAGTGACATCATTTATGAACTTGGCAATTAAAGAGTTAAAATCTTGGATTTTTTTAAAAAACATTTGGTAGTTTTGATCAGGACTGAGGTTGATGAATAGATTTATGCAAAAAAAATATTGACAAAAAAAATTATCTGATACATTTTTATAGCAGTTTAATTGAGTGGATGTTTTCATCCCGAACAACTCGAAAGGGTAGTGAATTTGAACAATGCACAAGGGATACATAATAATTTTTATTTGGCACCAGCCGCAGTTAATGTTGACAGCTAGCAGGAGTTTGATGGGGTGCAAGGTTTGTTTTGACCAATGGATGGAGACCTCAAGGCAGTGGCCTAAATGCTTATCTGAAGATTTTGTCTTTATAGATTACAGTTTACATTGTACTTATTGAAGTTCACCTCTGCATGCAGACACCCAACTGTAAAAATGCATTTATAGATTTAAAACCTAGTCCTGAACCTGGAGAACCATGTTCTGCCGAGTTCAGTTCCAACACACTTGCTTGGACATTGCTACTGATCCTGAAGACCTTGCTTAGCTTAGGTGTGTTTATTTGGGGTAGCTAAACTTTGAGGACACTGGCCATCCAGGAGGAGGACTGAGAGTCCTGACATTAGCTCTTTACATTCAGTGCATGTGATTTATCAACACAGAGTACATCTTAAAATGTACAGCTCATGAAAAATAAAAGTTCTAGATGGACAAACATTAAATGCATAAACCAGTGTGAATAAAAAATATCTTAAAATAAATTTGGAGGTAGGTTGAAAAAGCCAGAATGGGAAGTTTTAAAGTACAGCTTGAAGTGTGAAGTTTATTCTTGTACACAGATATGGCATATTCATGGTAGTACACATGGAATTAATGTATTTATTTGTCATTTAAACTTACGTAAATGTAATCTAGTGGACATTAAGTGTAAGACCTTCATTGCTCATATAATGAAAGTCACTAGGATTTTTTGAGAAGGAAAAAGTCTGACCAGTTACAGCAACGAGTCAGACGAGTCTGAAGATCTGAGCTGAATTTGGTGAAACATAAAAATTTTAGTCGTTGTCAATTACTCTCATAATAAATGATAATAATGTTCAAATATATGTTGGCTTTCTCAAGGCCAACAAAGAAGACTAAAAGAAAAAACATAATTCAATTTAGTATGTAATAAAACTAATATTAGGCTACTAATTTATTTAATAAATGTAACTATATTAATTTTCCCAATTAATTATTAATGTCACACACACACCTACCTAGTGCCTTTTGACTTAAAAGATGAGAGTGGTAAATGTTACAGACATATTAACATGGAACTGTTCAGTCTATTATTGATTTTTATTTCCACTTCACTTTTATCCAAGGAGACAGAACCATTTGCACTGTATTTACAGTGGGACAATATTCATACAATACTATAACCTAGAAATAATTGGGGGTGACTTGCAAGTCACAGCAGCACGAATTATGTGCGCAGCAACATCTGACTCAAATATTATGTTAATTAACAGTGAGCGGTGGTTTCAGACACTACTCTTTTAAGACTCTTATTCTGAAAGAATGTAAAACCGAGTTGAAGGCGGAGCGATTCGACCAATCAGATGAAAGGAGCGTTTCAGCTCCGCCCACAAGTGCGAATGAAATATTGAAGCCATAAACCGTTTTTTAATCCCCAAACGACAAAATCAGAAATCAAGTCAAAAACTAATTTTCCGTTTGTTAACCTAGATGGAATAACGAATAAACGAGCCATTTTTCCATTTCTCGTTATTGAATTCATGTTCTCTCACTTGAATCCTCTTGAGTCTTTCGTTTTCTGTTTTTTAATTTAAAACGGATTTGGAATGGACGGAAGATACCCTGATTATAAAAGGTTGCACTCGTCATTAAATTATGCACACATCCAAAAAGGAGTTCATTGCTATGCACATATCCAAAAAGGAATTCATGATAACTAAAATAACAATTTTTACTAGTGAAAATGTAATTTTAACATGTAACAATTAAGTTAAAGATATCAAGAATTATGTGTATTACTAGTTGAAATTTCATTTTTGATATGATAAACGCATTTTTGCGTTTCTGATGACCTCATTTGTGATATCAAGAATACGTGTCGTTACTAGTGGAAATTCAATTGTTGATATCAAGAATTGACGTCTGTACTAGTAACCATGTGATTACTGATATCAAAAATAAAGGCCTTTACTAGTAAAAATTTTATTTCTGATATGTGAGATCGGAATTTCAACTAGTAAGAAAGTAATTATTGATATCAACAATTAAATTTGAATGGAAGCCTATGGTGACATTTAACTAGTGAAAATACAATTTAATACAAAGGCTCCTCCTTTATTTAATTTATTTTTTCGTTTAAACTTCAAAATTATATTATGGCTGGATTATTATTATTATTATTATTTGTTAATTGTAAAAAAGTAAATTGATGCTGTTTCTTTTTATTGGCCTCCAAGTCCTTCGGATAATTAAAAGGAAAAATAAACAAGGCATTCATTTAGTTTTAAAAGTGACTTCATGTCGTTTTTTCAGGTGTTTATTTTTGGTTTTATTACACTTTCTTCTTATACATCAAATAAAAAATAAACAATAACCAAAAGGAAAAACATTAAAGGGGATAATGCATCATACAAACGTTTTACAGGACCTTTTTTTTTTTTTTTTTTTTGTATTATCGCTGGCTACATGAATGAGTCTTGTCCTAATATGCATTATGAAGCAGCGGTGGACAAGAGGAATGATAAAGTCTATTGAACCTCTTTCTCATGTCTGTCTCAGCCATTTCAATGTTATGAAAGCCCATGAAACCTTGGGCTTGGATTTCACCAGAGCTTCACATTTTGCCACTGGAGTCCTTTTCCAGATCTTAGAGACCTTGTGCTCTTCCACCTTCCATTTGAGGATGCCCATGCTTGACCAATCCATCACCTTTCACCTCAGCTTCTTTAGCAATGCAGAGGTTGTCTTGAAGGTGTGTTTGGGGTTGTTATCCTGTTGAAATACTTCCCTGTGGCCCAGTCTCCAAAGGGAGGGGATCATGCTCTGCTTCAGTATTTCACATTACATGTTGGTATTCATGGTTCCCTCGGTGAACTGTATCTTCCCAGTGCCGGCAGCACTCATGCAGCCCCAGACCATGACATTTCCACCACCATGCTTGACTGAAGGCAAGACACATTGTCTTTGTACTCCTCACCTGGTCGCCGCCACGCCACACGCTTGACACTATCTGAAGGGAATACGTTTATTTTGGTCTCATCAGATCACAGGACATGGTTCCCGTAATCTATGTCTTTAGTCTGCTTGTCTTCAGCAAACTTTTTGCAGGCTTTCTTGTGCATCATCTTCAGAAGAGGCTTCCTTCTGGGACGACAGCCCTGCAGACCAATCTGATGCAGTCTGAGCACTGACAGGCTGACCCCCCCCCATTCCTTCAACCTCTGCAGCAATGCTGGCAGCACTCATACGTCTATTTCCCAAACACGACATCTTGAAATGATGCTGAGCACATGCACTCAACTTCTTTTGTTGACCATGGCGAGGCCTGTTTTGAGTGAAACCTATCCTGTTAAACCACCATGCTGCAGCTCAGTTTTCAGTGTCTTGGCGATGTTCTTATAGCCTACGTCATCTTTATGTAGAGCAACAATTCTTTTTTTCAGATCCTCAGAGAGTTCTTTGCCATGAGGTGCCATGTTGAACTTCCAGTGACCAGAATGAGAGAGTGAGAGCTATAACACCAGATTAACACACCTGCTCCCCATTCACACCTGAGATCTTGAAACACTAACGAGTCACATGACACCAGGGAGAGAAAATGGCTAATGGGCACAATTTGAAAATTTTCACTTAGGAGTGTACTCACTTTTGTGGCCGGCGCTTTAGACATTAATGGGTATGTGTTGAGTTATTTTGAGGGGACAGTAAATTTACACTGTTATACAAGCTGTACACTCACTACTTTAAATTGCAGCAAAGTGTAATTTCTTCATTGTTGTCACCCATTTCTGTCAAGCAAAGAGTTTGAAAAATATATTTTTGGGTCAAAAAATTTTAACTATTGTTGTTTGAGGTAGGATTTTCAGTAATAAATGACAAAAATCTCATTTTCATCTTTGAAATTCTCTAGTTTATTGTACAATTTTTCACTCATACTTCCTTTATAGACATATTGTGTGCATGCTTATGGTAGCTTAGGGTCTTCTGAATCCATTGATACCAAATACATGGTGGTCCATCCTCATTACATATGGTTTGTAAGCTGAAATGTAAAAATAGAGAAAACGGACCAAAAAGGGCTTAGTCCCCTAAGGGTTAAGACTCATCTTTTTCGCCCGCACTTAACCAACTAATTCTAGCACTTTTCTTTCTTTTCATATTTAATAAAAAAAAAAACCCTGGCTTTGCGTTCTGTTCTAGACTAACTGAGACTTATCATGGCACTTGTATACTGTTTTTGTTCTCTTGTTGACCTGACTGGTTCTATTGTTCTCATTTGTAAGTCGCTTTGGATAAAAGTGTCTGCTAAATTATTAAATGTAAATAAAAC
The DNA here is from genome assembly GCF_003368295.1 of Carassius auratus. Classification (NCBI taxonomy): domain Eukaryota; kingdom Metazoa; phylum Chordata; class Actinopteri; order Cypriniformes; family Cyprinidae; genus Carassius; species Carassius auratus. The sequence continues at coordinate 94,099 of NW_020525886.1, forward strand.
TGAAAAAGGCTTAGAAGAATCCTTATAATCTAAAAACTTAATACTACAGCCTTAATCTTCCAGTTGAATTGGCTGATAGTTTAGAATTTGATTTCGGCAGGGGCTATTTGAATACAATGAATTATATTTACACTAAGTGAAAATAGCATATTTTATAAGCAATAGATTCTATTTACACTTTTTAATAAATATGAGTATTTTCTTACAGTAATAGTTTGATGCTGTGAATGCTACTTAGTGCAAGTAGTGACCAATATGTGCACCTCATTATTGTTGTAGGCCACATTATAAAACAGTATAGGCTACAATAATATGATAGTCTATTGAGTGTAAATTATAATTTTTATTTACAAATGATTAAATGGACACTGCCCCTACAACTAGCCCGAGCATTACAAAATATCCACGTTATTTTCCACTTTTCGAAAATTTAGTTGAGTTTTATTGAAAATATTTGCCTTTCGATGTGATAGGGGAAGTGAAAAGGGTGAAGGAAGAACTCTGCAAAAGGCGGAATCGAACCCGGATCTGTCGCCTCCAAAAGCAATTGTTTTGCGCTCTACCATCTACACCACAGTAATCGATGTCCTACACACGTCTTTTTGCAGTTTTGACAAACACTACTTAACGTTGGTAGGCGGAGTTAAATAGTCTCTGTCAAAATAAAATAAAAATAATTATTAAAAACAGCCTACAGGAGCGTTTTATTTTCATGAGAGGGCAATCGAATGTGCCCATTCTCTTTTGGGCTCTTTATTTTGTCGTCTATCAGCAATAAAAATTCATAAAGGGTTGCACTCGTCATTAAATTATCCACATATCCAAAAAGGAGTTCATTGATATGCACATATCCAAAAAGGAGTTCATGATATCTAAAATAACAATTTTTACTAGTGAAAATGCAATTTTAACATGTAACAATTAAGATAAAGATATCAATAATTATGCGTATTACTAGTTGTAATTTCATTTTTGATATGATAAACGCATTTCTGCATTTCTGATGACGTCATTTTTGATATCAAGAATACGTGTCGTTACTAGTAGAAATGTAATTGTTGATATCAAGAATTCAATTGTTGATATCAACAATTAAATTGTTGATATCAACAATTAAATTGTTGATATCATGAATCGACGTCGGGTACTAGTAACCATGTGATTACTGATATCAAAAATAAAGGTCTTTACTAGTAAAAATTGTATTTCTGATATGTGAAGTCGGCATTTCAACTAGTAAGAAAGCAATTCTTGATATCAACAATTAGATTTGAATGGAAGCCTATGGTGACATTTAACTAGTGAAAATACAATTCCTGATATCAAGAATTAAAATTGTTACTAGTGGAAATTTAATTGTTGATATCAAAAATAGCAATTGTTACTAGTAGAAATCTAATTCCTGATATCAAAAATGTACATTGTTACTAGTGGAAATTGAATTATTGATATCAAGAATTAACATTTTTACTAGTGGAAATTGAATTGTTGATATCAAAAATAGCAATTGTTACTAGTAGAAATCTAATTCCTGATATCAAGAATCAACATTCTAACTAGTGAAAATCGAATTGTTGATATCAAGAATTAACATTTGTTACTAGTGACAATTAAATTGTTGATATCAAGAATTAAATTGTTGATCTCAAGAATTAAATTGTTGATATCAAGAATCGACGTCTGTCCTAGTAACCACGTGATTACTGATATCAAAAATAAAGGAGATCGTGAATATTAATGAGATTTTCCGACACCCCTCGTTCTAGCGTCAGCATTGGCCAAAGATGGCAGAAGAACTTCCACGTGCAGAAACGGCTCCTCCTTTATTTATTTGTGTTGTTTTGAAACTTGAAAATTATATAACCGCTGGATTCATTTTTGTAAATCGATGCTGTTTCTTTTTTTTTTGGCCACCAAGTCCTTTGGATAATTAAAAGGAAAAATGAACAAGGCATTCATTTAGTTTTAAAAATAACTCCATGTCCTTTGTTCAGGGTTTTCTTTTTGGTTTTATTACACTTTCTTCTAATAGTCTACATCAAATAAAAAAAAATACAACCAAAAGGAAAAAAATATAACAGGTAATAATGCATCATACAAACATTTTACTGGACTTTATTATTATTATTATTTGGAATATCGTTGGCTACATGAATGATAAATAAATTTACACTGTTATACAAGCTCTACACTCACTACTTTACATTGTAGCAAAGTGTCATTTCTTCAGTGTTGTCACATGAAAACGTACAATAAAATATTTACAAAAATGTGAGGGGTGTACTCACTTCTGTGAGATACTGTATATTTAATCAAGTTTGTTTTATTGGGGTAAATGATCTACAAGCATTAAACATTTCTACGACACTAATAATGTTAAACTACTGTTGCTACACTACGGTGATACACATTTATTGCATTTATTTTCAATAAATAAATCCTTATAATCTGGCTCCCTCTAGTGGTAATCCATCTAAACGTAATATCACAGCCTTCATCTTCCACTTGAAATTGGCTGATAGTTTAGAATTTGATTTTGGCAGGGGCTATTTGAATACAATGAATTATATTTACACTTAGTGAAAAAAGCATATTTTATTAGCAATAGATTGTATTTACCCTATTTAATAATATGAGTATTTTACAGTAATAGTAGTTTGATGCTGTTTGTGCTACATAGTGCAAGTAGTGACCAATATGTGCACCTCATTATTGTAGTAGGCTACATTATAAAACAGTATAGGCTACAATAATAACATATTGAGTGTAAATTATAATTTTTATTTACAAATGATTAAATGGACACCGCCCCTACAACTAGCCCTAGAATTACACAATATCCACGTTATTTTCCACTTTTCGATAATTTCGTTGAGTTTTATTGAAAATATATGCCTTTCGATGTGATAGGGGACGTGAAAAGGGTGAAGAAAGAGATCGGCAGAAGGCGGAATCGAACCGAGTCCGTCACGCCAAAAACCAACTGTTTCTTGATTTACCATCTGCGCCACAGAACACATGAGAAAACAAGTGGTTCTGTATATTATTGTTTAACACTACCACACGTTGGTAGGCGGAGTTAAATAGCCTGTGCCAAAATAAAAACAAAATAATTATTAAAAATAGCCTACAGGAGCATTTTATTTTCATGAGAGGGCAATCGAATGTGCCCATTCTCTGTTGGACTCTTTACCTTGTCGTCTATCAGCAATAAAAATTCATAAAGGGTTGCACTCGTCATTAAATTATGCACATATCCAAAAAGGGGTTCATTGATATGCACATATCCAAAAAGGAATTAATGATATCTTAAATTACAATTTTTACTAGTGAAAATGCAATTTTAACATGTAAGAATTAAGTTACTGTTATCAAGAATTAAGTGTATTACTAGTTGTAATTTCATTGTTGATTTAATAAACTTATTTCTGCGAGTGATGACGTCATTGTTGATATCAAGAATACGTGTTGTTACTAGTGGAAATGTAATTGTTGATATCAAGAATTCAATTATTGATATCAACAATTAAATTGTTGTTATCAAGAATTAAATTGTTGATATCAACAATTCATATGTTTAAATGTTAAAACGGCGCCAAAACTATTACAGATATCAAAATGCATTTGTTACTAGTTACAATTCTAAAATCACATATCAGCTTTGTATTTCTTACTAGTAGAAATATAATTTTTGATATCAACAATGACATTTTTACTAGTAAAAATGTGAATTCTTGATATCAACAATTTAGTTGTTACTAGTTGAAATGTTAATTCTTGATATCAAAAATGTAATTGTTACTAGTGACACTGTTCATTTCTGATATCTGAACATGTATTTCTGATATCAACAATTGGGAGGGTAATTTCTGATATCTAAAATGGCATTCTTACTAGTAACAATTACATTCATGATATCAGAAATGAACATTGTCACTAGTGACAATTAAATTGTTGATATCAAGAATTAAATTGTTGATATCAAGAATTAAATTGTTGATATCAAGAATTAAATTGTTGATATCAAGAATAGACGTCTTTACTAGTAACCATGTGATTACTGATATCAAAAATAAAGGTCTTTACTAGTAAGAATTGTATTTCTGATATGTGAAATCGGAATTTCAACTAGTAAGAAAGCAATTCTTGATATCAACAATTAAATTTGAATGGCAGCCTATGGTGACATTTAACTAGTGAAAATACAATTCCTGATATCAAGAATTAACATTGTTACTAGTGGAAATTGAATTGTTGATATCAAAAATAGCAATTGTTACTAGTAGAAATCTAATTCCTGATATCAAAAATTAACATTGTTACTAGTGGAAATGTAATTGTTGATATCAAAAATTCTTATTGTTACTAGTGGAAATGTAATTGTTGATATCAAGAATTAACATTGTTACTAGTAAAAATTGAATTGTTGATATCAAGAATACATATCCTGCGAATGAATAAAAGTTAATTTGGCTTGCCATACCCGCGTGTCCTGATGTGAGAATGTCTGATTCATCAGTAAAGGACAGACTTTTACCTCACAACTATATATCCATGACCAATCAGAACACTGTTTCCTGTTCAGAATGTTTTTAAAAAAAGGTTACAAATAGCTGTGTCTCATTTAGAAGGCAACGTCCTTCGGAGGGCGCATTCTAAATGAGACACAGCTATTGTTTCAAAGCATTGTTTCACAGACTAAACTACTCATTTGAACACAACAGTGTCAGAGTATATCGTTCATTATTTCCATTCGCAGTTCAGAAATAATGGGTGGAAAAAGTTAGATACATAAAATGAAGGTTAAACGATGGCGTCAAATAGGTATTATACTGATCCTAGGAAAGAGGAATTTGGAGGCGTCCATTTCCGTAAATCACAACCAGATGTTCCCTCTTACTAAAACAAAAACATTTCTGTTTGGTCAGGATCTAGATTACTGTATAAGATTTATAGCGTCATGTTTTATAGCGTCATGTAAATTGATTAAGCTGACAGAATTATATGAACTTGATCTAAAACAGTTTAATTCAAGACTCAAATGTGCTGCATTTTTGAGCTTCAAGGCAAATTGAGAATGTTGAAACAGCCAGTTAACGTTTAACCATGAACAAAGTCTACAAGCAAGAAAGATCGTAAATGAAAAGAATTGGAGTCACATCACGTGAAAGTGTCTTAAAGGGGAGAAAGAGAAAGCATTCTGCACAGTGTTCTGGCTGCTGAAGACCGTCGTACTACAAGTAAGTTTTAAGACGTCATTGATTACAGTTAGTGGTATGTGAATGAACAGTTAATGTTTTTTTTTTTTTTTTTTTAATTATGTATGACGGGTATTTTTTATTTTATTTTTTTTAAATTCGCTTTTTATTTTCCTGATGATGCAAAATCGAAAGTAAGTTTACAGTTAGGCGGGAAAGCACGTGGTGAATGTTTCTAATGTCTTTTAATTTGATTCAAAAGAGAATGTAATAAATCACCATTGATTAAGGAGAATGTTTCAGTTCACTTAGCAGTTGAAATTAATAAAATGCATTCTGACGTAATTATCCAACGCTGTATAATAATTGTTAATTTGTTGCGTAAAAGTGAGTCCAAAATATATAAAACTGCACAGAAAGTTCAGTTTCCCCCTCTGTAATATTTCCAATGCTAAAATAATGTAAAAATGATGTAGTTGTGTTTCTACATCTATAGCTATATATTATGAAGAGTTGTCTGAAATTGTTACACTACAGGAAATGTAATAGGAGACTTGTTATAGCACTTATATATCATTGCTCTTTTGTTGTTTTTGATTGCTTCCATTGTCCTCATTTGTAAGTCACTTTGGTTAAAAGTGTCTGCTAAATGACTAAATGTAATGTATTATAATGTAATATTAACAGTAAGATTAGTTTCAGAGCCTGTGTTCTTTTTATACAGCTTGTTTGTTGCCAAGTCAACACCTCTCAATTTTTCCATCTCATGTGCAGGTTGTGCTGAGCATCTGATAGTCTTCAACACAAAGATAACAGTGCTGTTTTTCAACGGCAGTTTATCTGCAGTATGTCAGAGGAGCGAGGAAAGGACTCTCCGTCTGAGATGAGCGTCTCAGTGAAACAGAGGTAAGACTGAGTCTGTTACTGTAATCATAAAAGTTCAGTGGCGGGTGTAAAAAGGGATAAAATGATCTGTTCCTTCCTCTATAACAGTCTATAAAATTCAAGCACTTCTCTAGAGTCCAGAGTCGAATAAAGACATTGTTTGCCCCTCAGTTACAACATTAAATTTCTCTGAAATGAAAAGTCATGTCACAGCAATGCGGATAGTGACAACAGTCGGTTAGCTGAGGTATTTAACATTGGTGATCTGCCAGGTCTCACAACGTTGTTTTTGTTTTTGTTGCTCTAACTCAGAAGAGTAGAGCATGTTTTTGTTCAAACTGATAAAATAAACTGTCTGTTAAATTGTACTTATTCTAATTACCATCTGAATGAAGCCTCTTCAAATGAGACTGAGATTTTTTTTGTTATTGTTGGTGAAAATGTGGGGCTACATGTGTCCTTTAGTGATGAAACACCATCACAAGCTAAAAGGTATTTAATGTGCTTTACATACCCTATTTACATTCCTTCACTGTTGTGTCTGTGATTGAACTTGACTGATTAAACAGAAAACCAAACATAAACACATTCTTCTTTTCATAGTCAGTAGAAGGGCAAATGCTCTTCAAATGAGACTGAAGAAGCTCCTTTAATAGTGATTTCTCTGTTCTTGTCATGGATTCGGTTTTCCTTCTCTCCTCCCCCCCTGCTGTTTTTCTTCGCTACACTCACACTCCTCTTCAGCAGTTTCTCATTATCTCTCCTCTGTCTCGCTAATAGATTCACACCTTTTCTCGCTTCTCCCTAATCACCCTGGCTATTTCTAAGTCCCCTTTTTGTGTGTTCTCTGCTGGATTATTTTGTTTGCTGTAGATGCGTCGCAATCATCTTGTGCCAGTCCTGTCGTGTCGGACCCTATTCTGCCTTTCGTGCTCCAGTCACAGGTCAGATCTAACGGTGCTCTGGGTTAACCTATTACTCTGCTCTCTGTCCAGTCATGCTGGTGCGGAGTACTCTGGACAGTTACCGTACCTGCCGCCTGAGTTTATCCAGCTAACGCTAATCTCAACACGCTGCCCGAGCGCCGGCCTGTTTATCTACAAGAACTCTGTTTGTCACGTAAAAGACTGTGTTTACCTTTTGGGTACCGGCTCATCGGCTGCCTTTTGTTGTTATTTCAAAGACTTATTTCGGTTACAACGCTACTCTATTAAAGACGCTTACTTTTTGCATAATCGCTCTTGGGTCCTCATCTTTCCACACCACAGAATAATCCAGCTGAGAACACACAAAAAGGGGACTTAGAAATAGCCAGGGTGATTAGGGAGAAGCGAGAAAAGGTGTGAATCTATTAGCGAGACAGAGGAGAGATAATGAGAAACAGCTGAAGAGGAGTGTGAGTGTAGCGAAGAAAAACAGCAGGGGGGGAGAGAGAAGGAAAACCGAATCCATGACAGTTCTTGTCAGTGAAAGATCAGGTTCAAGGGTTAGTTCGCCCAAAAATGAAAATTATGCCATTAATAACTCACCCTTATGCTGTTCCAAACATGTAAGGCCTCCTTTTATCTTCGGAACAAAGTTTAAGATATTTTAGATTTAGTCCGAGAGCTCTCAGTCCCTCCATTGAAGCTGTGTGTACGGTATACTGTCCATGTCCAGAAAGGTAAGAAAAACATCATCAAAGTAGTCCATGTGACATCAGAGAGTCCGTTGGAATTTTTTGAAGCATCGAAAATACATTTTGGTCCAAAAATAGCAAAAACGTCGACTTTATTCAGCATCGTCTTCTCTTCCGTGTCTGTGTGAGAGATAGTTCAAATCAAAGCAGCTGGATTTCCGGTTCGCGAACGAATCATTCAGTTCACCAAATCGAACTGAATCGTTTTAAACGGTAATATATAAATAAGTTATTACAAACATTTGATGCTGAACTGAAGTGAGATTTGAGTAAAACGTACTATTAATTTTATAAAAACTCTTAGCTTGGTGCCAATGTTAGCTCTAATGCACCTGTTACCCTAGTGAGATTGCATTTGATAATGTATCAGAAGAATTCACCTAAGCTTGTAAGAAAATATTTTGTTTTCTAGAAAGACACTTTAAGTGTATAAATGTATTTTGGATCAGTGCAGTGTAATTTTGAGCCAGGAAAAACCCTACAGGGAGAGAGCTTTGAGAACTTAATTAAGTTTAATTAGAACATCAAATTCGTTCAAATGAAACTTCTGTTCTCATTAGTGAAATATCAGGCTCTGATGTGGTCAGCTCTGTGTCTGTGAAAACTGACCATTCAAAAGGTTATGGACCAAACTTCAGTAAGAGGAAAACCTCTACCAAAAGGTATTTAATGTTTCCTATTGTTGGTCACACATAGACTGTTAGAAAGTATTTCAGTAAGTATTTATCATAAATCCCTATGGTTTTGGTTCTCAAATTTGCAATATTGTGTTACATTTTCTCTTTCACAGTTGAGAAAATTGTAATAATGCATGGTTTAACTAGTTTTTCACAGTGAACTTTAACTAATTATCAACTTAAAGGGATAGTTCACCCAAAAATGAGGATTCTGTCATTAATTACTCACTCTCTAATCTTTTCAAACCCGTAAGACCTCCGTTCATCGTCGGAACACAAATTAAGATAAGATAATTTTGATGAATTCTGAGAGCTTTCTGACCCTCCCATAGACAACGATCAGGATTCAGAAACATAGGAAGGAGATCGGTAAAACAATCCATGTGACATAAATTATTCAACCATAATTGTACAAATCAACAAGAATACTTTTTTGCGCGAAAGAAAGAAAAAAAAAGAGAAAAAATTTCAACAATTCGTCTTCGCCGCATCACCCTGGCACCATTTTGGAGAGAATCCACTGAATGCAGTGTGTGCATTTTCTGCGTTGTTTCTGCTCTGAATAAAAACGACATATCCATGTGAAACAGCTGACACAGAACAGCATACACTGTTTACGTTGGATACTTTCCAAAATGGTGCTTTTGGGTGACGTGGCGGAGACGAATGGGCTAGGTGCACAAGATGGTGCTGGTGAGCTTCAGCGACGTGAGTGTGTGCATACTTACTTTCGGTCTTGTGATCCTCGCATTTACTGTAAGGGAAACTTACATACGAAACTTGGCTAGATGTACAGTCTTGTTCAAAATAATAGCAGTACAATGTGACTAACCAGAATAATCAAGGTTTTTAGTATATTTTTTATTGCTACGTGGCAAACAAGTTACCAGTAGGTTCAGTAGATTGTCAGAAAACAAACAAGACCCAGCATTCATGATATGCACGCTCTTAAGGCTGTGCAATTGGGCAATTAGTTGAGAGGGGTGTGTTCAAAAAAATAGCAGTGTCTACCTTTGACTGTACAAACTCAAAACTATTTTGTACAAACATTTTTTTTTTTGGGATTTAGCAATCCTGTGAATCACTAAACTAATATTTAGTTGTATGACCACAGTTTTTTAAAACTGCTTGACATCTGTGTGGCATGGAGTCAACCAACTTGTGGCACCTCTCAGCTGTTATTCCACTCCATGATTCTTTAACAACATTCCACAATTCATTCACATTTCTTGGTTTTGCTTCAGAAACAGCATTTTTGATATCACCCCACAAGTTCTCAATTGGATTAAGGTCTGGAGATTGGGCTGGCCACTCCATAACATTAATTTTGTTGGTTTGGAACCAAGACTTTGCCCGTTTACTAGTGTGTTTTGGGTCATTGTCTTGTTGAAACAACCATTTCAAGGGCATGTCCTCTTCAGCATAGGGCAACATGACCTCTTCAAGTATTTTAACATATGCAAACTGATCCATGATCCCTGGTATGCGATAAATAGGCCCAACACCATAGTAGGAGAAACATGCCCATATCATGATGCTTGCACCTCCATGCTTCACTGTCTTCACTGTGTACTGTGGCTTGAATTCAGAGTTTGGGGGTCGTCTCACAAACTGCCTGTGGCCCTTGGACCCAAAAAGAACAATTTTACTCTCATCAGTCCACAAAATGTTCCTCCATTTCTCTTTAGGCCAGTTGATGTGTTCTTTGGCAAATTGTAACCTCTTCTGCACATGCCTTTTTTTTAACAGAGGGACTTTGCGGGGGATTCTTGAAAATAGATTAGCTTCACACAGACGTCTTCTAACTGTCACAGTACTTACAGGTAACTCCAGACTGTCTTTGATCATCCTGGAGGTGATCATTGGCTGAGCCTTTGCCATTCTGGTTATTCTTCTATCCATTTTAATGGTTGTCTTCCATTTTCTTCCACGTCTCTCTTGTTTTGCTCTCCATTTTAAGGCATTGGAGATCATTTTAGCTGAACAGCCTATCATTTTTTGCACCTCTTTATAGGTTTTCCCCTCTCTAATCAACTTTTTAATCAAAGTACGCTGTTCTTCTGAACAATGTCTTGAACGACCCATTTTCCTCAGCTTTCAAATGCATGTTCAACAAGTGTTGGCTTCATCCTTAAATAGGGGCCACCTGATTCACACCTGTTTCTTCACAAAATTGATGACCTCAGTGATTGAATGCCACACTGCTATTTTTTTGAACACACCCCTTTCAACTAATTCAACTAATTGCCCAATTGCACAGCCTTAAGAGCGTGCATATCATGAATGCTGGGTCTCATTTGTTTTCTGAGAATCTACTGAACCTACTGGTAACTTGTTTGCCACGTAGCAATAAAAAAATATACAAAAAACCTTGATTATTCTGGTTAGTCACATTGTACTGCTATTATTTTGAACAAGACTGTATATAAGTAATGATTTTCAAAACAGCGGATAGTGGTATATCAAAGACATGGGGAAACATCCTCCCTACATTTTTGCGTACCTTTGTGTGGAAATTCATCAAGATACAAAACGGAGATTGCTTTATTCTTCTGTTGATTATGCGGATCAGCATCAGCTTCAGGTAAATCAGTCCACGGGGATTTCTTCTTTAAAACACAAACCACTCAAATATGCAATTTTGTTCTGAATGTAATGTAAGATCGAGGTTTCTGACTGTCAAACGAGACGCACAAATATTTCTGATAAAGCATGTTTTATTAATCTTATTTGATAACAATTTATAACTGTAACTATACAATTAAATCTAATATAATAATGGTAGGTTTGCATTAATTAAAAGATCATTGTTTGCATTCATGTGTGTTTTTTTCAATGTTTATTTGTTTTGTGAAAGATCTGCAGCTTAAATCATCTGTCTATGAGCAGCGCATGTATAGTTATTCTTTTGCATTAATTATCAGATAAAACAGGCATTAAAATTAGTAATATATGAGTTTACTGTGTAAAATAATAAAATATGTTGTGAAAATAATGATGAAACAGACTGATGTATTGTGCACAATTGAGAAATGGATACTTATGAAGATAAATCGCAGCCCATGTCTCACGAGGTAAATATTTCATTTAAAAAAAAAATCTATGTAATACAAACATTTTCGAGAAATAATTAATTTGTACATTTACATAAATGGTTAGATAAAAAAAACATTATGTATCTGTGTGTACACACCATGAGTTCAACTTTCATTTCGTGAACATTAGTGAACATTATGTCTGTATCCAAAAAAAACTAGACCCTTTACAGATTCGATTGATGTATTGCTCTTATCTGTACAATTAAAACTGAGAGTGTAATTTAAGTTATTTTCGGGGTTATCAGGAGAAGATTACTCAAAACGCATATATGCGTTAATCGACTCGAAAGGGTTCAATTAATTCACCAGACCCAAACATACACAAGTTTCAAATCCACTGGCTCAGTTAACATTTATAGTATAGTAATAATAGCAGTGTATATCTTATTTGCATTTGAAGTGATATTATAAATCCTGTAAACATATAGAAGGTAATTGGATTTCTCCGGTTCTCTGTACTGACGTTTAGCAGAACTGGAAATATCTACACACACACTCGCAAGACCGGAAATCCAAGATGGCGGAGATTTGCAACTAGCCCACTGTTGAATAAAGTCTTTTTTTCCTTTCTGCATACAAAAAATATTCTCGTAGCTTCGTAAAATTACAGTTGAACACCTGATGTCACATGGATTATTTTACCAATCTCCTTGCTGAGTTTCTGGACCTTGATCGTGGTAATTACTTTGCTGTCTACGGGAGGGTCAAAAAGATTTCAGAAATCATCAAAATATCTTAATTTGTGTTCCGAAGATGAAAGGAGGTCTTACATGTTTGGAACGACATGAGGGTAAGTAATTAATGACAGATTTTTCATTTTTGGGTGAACTGTCCCTTTAATTGCAAAATATCGAAGACATAAAATTTTCTTTAATTTTTGCTCTTTGTGTTGCTAGTAAAAGATCAGGCTCATGTTTGTCATTTAGTGAGGAAACACCATCATGAACTAGAAGGAATTCCACATGCTTTGTTACATTCTTTAATTTGTGCATATGCTTTTAATTTACTGTTTAATGTGTTCTTCTTTTTTTAAATGTGTATTAATACACTGTCTGTTATCTACTGTATGGTGAAGCCAGAAACAATTGTCTAATGAAGACAAAGTAAACTGAAACCATTAATGTTTTCACTGTGTTGTATGTAATAGATCTTAAATGAATAATACAATACATGTACAGCCATACTGCATTAATTACCATTTGTAACTCATCTTCAACTGAGACTGAAGTAACCCCTGTACTTCTTGAAACATTTTCTTTTTCTTTTTGTCATTAGTGTAAGATCAGGCTCAAATGCATCCAGCTCTTTGTCTGTGAAGACTGACTGTTCAAAGGGAGATGGACCGAACTTCAGTGAAAAAACACCATGTAACAAGAGGTATTTAATGTGTCTGAAAGCATTTAACAGTGATCCTTAAATATTTAATCATATTATTCATCATTATTAAACAATCCATATCTCAACCCCAACCCCATAATCAAAGTGAGTGATACAACAATGTATCACAAGGTACAGTAGATTATTTGTTCATACAGTGACTTGAATATGTGAGCTGTTATGTGAATGCTTGGCTATGTAGCTGGAAGAATCTCCAGTAATAGTGTTTTTTTCTCTCTGTTCTTTGTGTCTTTAGTGTAAGATCAGGCTCACATGTGTCCAGGTCTGTGTCTGTGAAGAGTGACCGAATAAAAGGAGACAGAGCGAACTTTAGAGGGGAAAAAACATCAACTATAAAAAGGTATTTATTTTGTTTTACACTACGGTGATGTTAACTAATCTCTTCACTGTGGTGTATGTGATGGAGATTGACTAAATAGAAGAATAAATCAGAGAACACAATGTCTGCTTTACTATTTACTGATCTCAGTCTGGAGCCTTATTACTGTAATACAGTTCAAGAGGGTCTGGCTGCAGACTTGCACTCTCAGACACTTACCGCTATCACTGTAAAACCTGACAAGTTAACTTAACTTAAACGGTTTGAGTAAACCGATATCCTTAAAAACCTGACAAGTTATGTTAACTCAAACCATTTGAGGAAACCGATTGCCTTAAACCATTTAAGTTGAAAAAAACTAACAATTATGAGTACTCTGAACTTAATTCAGTTGAGTTCACTGAAAGAAAATATACATTGCAATTAAGTGATTAAGTGATTAACTGAGTGATAATTGAGAATTAGTGATGAACAGCTGCTGTTAACAAACAGAATCACTGAAGAAAAGAGAAACACAAGAACTACTTCAACTGACTTCAGACACAGACTTAGATGAAATCAACTGAAATAAAATACATGAAATCTCTCAAGATCTGATTAAACAACCCCACAAACAGCATCACCAGCTCCACTTAATAATAACCAGACTGACTTTATTTCTGTCAGACGTCTACAGAAGATCTTATTGAGAATTAACTAAGGTTTAGATGTTGATTTATTGTTTCATTTGAAGTAACCATGTGTTACTTTTCATGTGTGCATAGGGTTCTGATTCATACCCAACATTTATGGTTCATTGCTCATTGTATACTTATTCTAATGCATGTTTTGCACACACAAATAAAAATAAATGAGCATAAATGAATAAGTATACGACAGTATAAAACAGAATAGCCAAAGCCTCAAGCACCACATTGTAATCGGTAATAAATCTGATTGAAAAACAAAAAAAGGAAATAAAATTCAAGTTGAAAAACCTCTCGTCTTAAAACTATTTTCAAGTTTAGGATTTAGGATGGTATTTTGAACCATTTGACTTGCCGTACATCCAGTCGTGCTTCTTGCGCATGCTAGTTCTGATCGTACGTATAGTAACTCGGCAACTACGCAATAATTTTAGTATGTTTGCGTAAAGGGGAACAGACATTCCGAGGGGAACAGAATCGACTGCTACACCGGTCTTGTCTTTTTCTTGCAGGACCCTGTACGTTATAGTACTAAATTAGGTTTAATTGTTTAATCACCACCACAGCTTCTTGTCTCCATTAGCAACATGCACAATTTCTGTCGATCGCAAGTGTGGAAGGTAGCAGAGAGTGCAAGTAGCGATTGCAAGTGACATCATAATTTAGTTTCTTTTTTCTTGTCTTCACCACCTGACTGCTGTTGCAAAATGTTGAGAGATTCAAACAAAAATGTATCAATAAATAGAACAAAATAAAAAAATAAAGACTGCAAGTGACGTCGCTAGCGGAAGTGCAAGTGCAAGTCTGCAGCCAGACCCTTTTCATACCACAATGAGGCATAAATTCACCAAGGAAAATGATCTTTCAACCAAACATGAATATATCCTTCAATTTATTATTAGCTTTTGCAACATTATACTGAAGAATCTCCTTTTCCTTCTGTTCTTTGTGTCATTAGTGTAAGATCAGGTTCACATGTGCTCAGCTCTGTGTCTGTGAAGAGTGACCATTCAAAGGGTAATGTACCGAACTTCAGTGAGAAAACACCATGTAACAAGAGGTATTTCATCTCTTCCTCCAATCATCTTACAGTGATCCATTGTTTATTTATTACTAAATTATTCAAATCTGTCATCATGCATAACATACTGTAGAGAATTAAATTGAGATGTATGATTTAATTCTGTAAGATTTTCTGTAATATTAGTCATTGTACCCCAATATCATCAAAACAACTAACAAAAGTTATTTCATATCTTTTGCATTATAGTGATGTTATTTTCTCACTGTTGTGTATGTAATAGAACTTGATTAAATACAAAAATGAATCACAGAACATAATGTATCGCAAACTGTTTAATCTTTAATGAACATATTCGTTTAGGTTCATACACTCAAAAAAATAACTCTTTGAACGAACATAAAAAAATCATGGAAAGGATTTCCACATGATTAATTTGCTTTATTTCAGCATTATGCAATTCTGTTACTCCAATTTAATGTACTTACGTTGGGTCAACTTAATTTATTAAGGTTGATTCAACTTATTTACTATGGTTGGGCAAAGCTTAATTTAATAGTGTCAGCCCAACTGATTTGCAATGTTTTGGACAATGTTTTCAGTAATTAAGTTCATTTTACAAAATAAGTTTAAGTAAACTTAACAAACCTTAATAGAGTCAACAAACAACAATTTAGTTAAATGTACCTGAAAATGTTAAATAATGATGACATAAAATTTGAATAATGCCATTTCAGTAATGCGACACCATTGCATCAGGATCATGAGCATATGATTAATATTACTCTTAATTCAGACTTTGCTTAAATTACAGCTTATCAAATATCTTATAAACATATTTGAAACACAAACCAACATTTCAAACTGTTTGTTTTCTTTATTTTGTTCTAAAACTTATTAGAACAACTTCATTGCTATGAATTGTATTACTCATCTACCTATCTAATGGTGCTACACTTCTCCAAGAGGGTGACAGAAAAACAATTACCCATAATACACTGCAGAAATCCTCAGCCAATGAGATGCAAGTCTGTGTTGGTTTCATTAATCTTTTACTTTTATGCAACAATGTTATGTTGGTTGAACAAATAATTTTTAAGTAAAGCTGACAATACACACTTTTATGTTGAATGAACTAGATTAAATCAAGTTCACATTGTTAAATAATTTTTTTTAAGTAATCATAACATGAAAGGATTAAGTAAAATTGGCAAAGGTGAAAGTACATTTTTTTGAGTGTACATTCACCATGAAAATACAGAACAGTTACTTTGCAACACAAGACCTTTAAATATGACTGAATTACCTTTGTTGTTGTTGTTTTTTTCTCATTAGTGTAAGATCAGGCTCACATGTATTCAGCTTTGTGTCTATGAAGAGTGACCATTCAAAGGTAGATAGACCAAACTTCAGTGAGAAAACACCATCACCTTCCAAAAGGTGTTTCATGTTTTATGTTTTGTTTTGTTTTTTATCATAAAACTGTATTTCCCATCAACCACTTTCCTGTGCTTATAAAGTACTGTAAGTAGAAGTGAGCAGCTGGTTTAGCAATGGTTTGATCATATGATATTAAGAGCTGTGAATCTGTTATTTGTTATGTGATTTTCTTCTTTTTGTGTGTGGTTTAGTAACAAAGGACATAAGTCCACAGTAAATATTGGTGAAGAAATTACACGATGGGAAGCTCTGAAAGCACAGAAGGGTTTGAAGAGTGATGTGGAACTGGCAACTTTTCTTCTCAACAGGTGAAAACAAAACATAACAGTTGATTTGTTTTTTCAAATTTATTAAAATAAATTACAAAATAAATGGATCTACTATGCCGAAATTTGTAATTACTTTTTTCCTTAAAATAAAGCCAAAAAGTTTTGAAATGTAATGTGCTTTTTTGAAGTAAATTGATTATGTGCATTGATCCATATAACAATGAAAATATGAAATACAATACCATTTTTTAAAAGTTAAATTCAGCACCATTAAATAAGATCATACATTAGAGTCATCAGGTTCATGAGGAATTCATATGCAACTGTATTAAAATCCGTTATAACAACCAAGAGGATAGTGTCTCCACATAACTCTGTCCCTCATGGTAACTGAGCCAATAGTATGCAGTAAAAAAAAAAAATAATACACAAATCCACCTTTATTTTGCTACCAGGGTTCAGTTTGATAAATCAGACTCAAACTACAAGAATTACCGCAACCGCAAGAATTTCAGAGAAAATCTCCTCTGCATCTTCAAGGCAAGTATAAATTCTACAATTAATAATTAATTAACAGACTAATATGTTATTGAAAGAATAGTATTTAATTTGTATTTTTTAAACACTTTTTAAAACTTAATATAAATAGATTTTTTTTTCTCTTGTTAACTGATGTCCTAACAATTTCTCATTTTTGAAATCTAAACTCAAAAATAAAATATTACTCATGTTTCAGCTGTGTGACAAATTAATGGCAGTGAATAAAAAAGCACATTAATCAAGACACAAAAAATTCCTGTTGATTATTGGATTTGATCCATACAAGATACTCTGTATCTCTGTTTGTGTGTTTGTATTCATCAGCACTTTACCTTGCTGATAGTCAGTGCTGGGAAACTTCACAAGTTTAATTTGTAGTACACCTAAATTGTTTATTAAATGTATAGGTATAGGACTTATTTTTGCTTGCTTCGTTTTCAGGATCTTGAGAACAAAATAATTGTGTTTATAAAAAGGAGCTGGAAAAGTTTAAGAAAATATTAAAAGGAGAGAGAAGACAGTACTTTGTGCAGGGCTTCACAGAGGAGATGCGTGATATCAAAGAAGCAGCTCTTGATATCACACTCTTCTTTCTGAATGATATGAAGCAATATGAGGCTGCAGATGATCTACAAGGTAAGGGGTTCATAGGCATAACAATCTGTCAGTCACTCTTAAAAAAATGTAAAATTATGCATATCTTTTTTTTTCTTTTTTCTTGTGTTAGATGAGCTGGTCCTCGTTCAACAGCAACCACTAAAATCAAACCTGAAGAAGAAATATCAATCTGTATCTGAAGGAATTGCACAGCATGGTGACTCCAAGCTTCTGAAGAACATCTACACAGATCTCTGTATGACTCTGAGTGTTAGTAAACAAGTCAATATCCAAAATGAAGTAGGACAAGTTCAGGCTGCTGAAAGACTACATGAATCAAAAGAGATTCCAGTTGAATGCAAAAATTTGTTTGAAGCACCTGAACCAGACAAGAAGATCAGAACTGTACTAACAAAAGGAGTTGCTGGCATCGGAAAATCCATCTCTGTGCAAAAGTTCATTCTGGATTGGGCTGACGGTAAAGAAAATCAGGATATTACTTTCATATTTCCTCTTCCGTTAAGAGAGATGAACTTAAAGGAGAAAGAAACACAAAGCTTGACAAGTCTTTTACATCAGTTTTTTTCCAGAGATAAAAGGAGTAAACCTTGCAAGATATTATAAATTTAAATTACTGTTCATCCTTGATGGTTTGGATGAAAGTCGTCTTCCTCTAAACTTTGAGGGTAATGAGGTTTGTCGTGATGTAACATCACAAGTCTCTCTGGATATTCTTCTGACAAACCTCATCAAGGGAAATCTGCTTCCTTCTGCTCTCATCTGGATCACCACCAGACCAGCAGCTGCCAGTAAGATTCCTCCTGACTGTATCGACCGTGTGACAGTAGTAAAAGGATTCAATGATGCACAAAAGAAGGAGTACTTCAGAAAAAGATTCACAGATGGGGATCTGGCCAGTGAAATTATTGATAATGTTAGACAATCAAAGAGTCTCTTTATCATGTGCCACATCCCAGTCTTCTGTTGGATTACAGCCACTGTTCTCCAGAACATTTTAGAGGAGAAAAAAAATAATGATGTGAAAAACGATCATGCTGATGACTCCAAAACACTGCAGAAATCAAATACTGAAGACACTCCCAAGACTCTGACACAAATGTACACACACTTTCTCCACTTTTAGATCCTGCAGAGCAGACGAAAGTATGATGGACAATACACACCAGATGTTTCCTGGGATAAAGACGCCATCCTTTCACTGGGGAAACTGGCATTTCACCAGCTGCAGAGAAACAATCTGCTCTTTTATGACACAGATCTGGAATCCTGTGGTATTGATGCGTCTAAAGTATCAGTGTATTCAGGCATGTGTACCCAGATCTTTAAGGAGGAAAGAGGAATCATTCTTGGTACCGCTTTCTGCTTTGTTCACTTGAGCATTCAAGAGTTTATTGCAGCCCTTTATGCACATCTGTTTCTAGACATCTGCAAGAAAAGTGTGTTTAATCAACATGAATCTACAGAACAAGAAAACAAAAATGAAACCATGATTGATTTGCTCAAGACTGCAGTGGACAAGGCACTTGAGAGTGAAACTGGACACCTGGATCTTTTCCTTCGCTTTCTTCTTGGCCTGTCACTCCAGACCAATCGTCCTCTCTTACGAGGTCTGTTGACACAGCAAGACAACAATGACGAGAACTACAAGGAAATAGTTCAGTACATCAAAGAGAAATTAGAAGATAAGAAGATGTCTCCAGAGAGATCCATCAATCTGTTCTACTGTCTGAATGAACTGAACGACCAAACTCTGGTGAAAGAGATTCAGACTCAGCTTAGAGAAGGAAGTCTCTCATCTGCTGATCTTTCTCCTGCTCAGTGGTCTGCTGTGGCCTTCGTTTTGTTGACATCAGAGGAAGAGATGGAGGAGTTTGACCTTCAGAAATTCAAGAAATCAGACGAGTGTCTCTTTAGGCTAATGGAAGTTGTGAAAATCTCCAAAAGAGCTCTGTAAGTAATATGTCATGTTTTTTTCTTCTGAAAAAAAAAATCTCTATAGTTCTTAATCATTAATTTATATTGGGAGAAATTATATTTTTACTCTTTACTCAGGATACTTTGTATTTTTTTTTTTTTTTTTTTTTTTTTTGTCCTTCTAGGCTAAATGATTGTAATTTAACAGATGAGAGCTGTTCTAATTTGGCTAAAGCTCTCGGATCAGATAACAATCTGATAGAGGTGAATATGAGCAATAATAATCTACAGGATTCAGGAGTAAAGCAGCTCTGCATTGGACTGGAGAATATTACCTGTAAATTGGAGACACTGGAGTAAGTTGTGACAACAGACAAATGTCATTATTTTTCTAGATAATCTTTAACAATTGTGCATAAACAATGTATTGTTATACAAATATATATATTCTAATGACTGTTGATTTTTTCACTGCCTGATCTCCTTTGTTCAGAAACATGGGCAAAATGCTTCATTTACATATTTTATTTTATTGATAAGGATGATAAATTATTATAATGTATTAATGGTGGTGTTGATCACCATGTGAATATTTGCCTGCTCTGTCTTTTTCTTTATTGTGGAAAACACACATTTTGTGGTAAGGCTCATATTGAGAAAAAAATAAAAAATAAGACCCAGAAAACATTACCCAACCATACTAGCTATACATTAGCCAATCATAAGACATGTGAGAGACAAGACACATGAGACATGAGAGCATGAAAGACAAGTGGATTGGAAAATTAGTGGCAGCAATATAGTTACTGTAATCAATAAATATTACAGCTGCACGACCACTACAGCAAAGTTTAGAATGTAAATACTTTGACAAGCTGTTTATTTCCAGGCTCAGTAACTGTGATCTAACAGAGGAAAGCTGTTCAGCTCTTGCTTCATTTCTCAGTTCAGACTCCAGCAGTCTGAGGTATCTTGATCTGAGCAATAATGATCTGAAGGATTCAGGCATAAAGCTGCTCTCTGATGGACTGAAAGAGAACTGTAAATTGAAGAAACTCAGGTGAGTTGATATAGTCTTGTAAAGTTAAAAAGTGAAAAGTTAAATTAATTTAAAAAAAAATCATACATTTTTATTTCTGTAGACTCTCAGACTGGAGTATCACTGAAGAAGGTTATAAAGCTCTGGCTTCAGCTCTGAGATCAAACCCTTCACACCTGATAGAGCTGGATCTCATAGGAAATGATCCTGGACAATCAGGAGTGAAGGAGCTCATTGATTTACTACAGGATCCAAACTGTCAGCTGAAGACACTGAGGTGAGAGAAATATTATTTCAGTAAAACAATCATTTTTGAAAAAAAAAAAAAAATCAAATTACATTTAAAAAAAAGTTAATCAAAATAGACCGTTTCTCTCTCACACAACAATCCAATGCTGTTTTTCATCATACCATGTTCAGTAGAGAACTGAATTGAATCCTGCTTCATCTTCTCTTCTGCAGGTTTTTGGGTCCTGCTGCAGATGAAGACTGTCTATATGTGACTGGAATTGTGGGTAAAAACCCGTTACTCCTGAGAGAACTGAATCTGAGTGAACATAAACTAGGAGACACACAAGTGAATCAGATCTCTGCTCTACTGCAGGATAAACACTGTAAACTCAACACACTGATGTGAGTTTTTTATATGATTTAAAATGTTACATGAATTTTAACAGTGATGTTACTGTAGTTAATAATACTATCTCCTATTTGTGTGTGTGAACACAGAACCAAAATAAGGTGATGTATTGAAATTAAACAAGCCCAGAGTTCAGTGGAAAAGAGTTTAAAGTTTTACACAGCTGACTTAACAAGACAATAATTATTTCAATTATCAAGCCAGTAATTACCTCAGTTATTGTAGAGGGAGAAAACAGATTGTAAAATTGCAGTAGTTTATTCTGAGAGATACTTTTACTTGTGATGCTGAATTCGGAGCTTCAGGAAACAAAATTATGATGAAAGTGAGCAGAAGTTTATTGAAAAATCTTAGTTGTGTCTTTCTTAATTTTCAGTTGGACTTCATCTGATCAGCAAAAAATTAAACATTACAATACTAAAGCAAAAGCACTGCGAAATTACTGATTTAATTTAAAAAATTTGTGTCATGATGATAAAAACCATATGATGGGGAGATTTCTTTATATCTTTAACTTATTCGTGAAGATTAAATGGCAACATAAATTACTAAATTAAATGGGTAAATAGAGAAAAAAGTAACTTGAAAGAGATAACGAACAAGCATAAATGAAATGCAACGTGTGTTTGCCCTCTTGAAGTGGCACACACACAAATGTTTTTTTTTTTTTTTTTTTAAATGGGGACATGGGTTATGTCCTCATAAGTCACCCTCTTCTTGTAATACCTGTGTCATACCCATGTCATTATACAAAGTTGTGTCCTGATATGTCACAAAAACAAGAGCACACACACACACACACAATCCTTAAATGTAGTTTTTCATAGATCCATTGTCCTTCTCTCTCTGTCTTCAGTCTATGTGGATGCAGTATTACAGAGGAACAGTGTCACATTCTGGCTTCAGCTCTGAAATCAAACTCATCACACCTGAGAGAACTGGACCTGAGTGGAAATAAAATAAAAAACACAGGAGTGAATCACTTATGTGACATACTGAAGGATTCACACTGTAAACTGGAGAAACTGAGGTCAGTAACTTTTACATACTGAACTGAAATGTTTAAAATCACTTTAATTTAAACCAAAACAATTCATGCTCAATCAATTGTGAAGAGCCTGAGTTCACAGTGTATTTGTGGAAAATAATTAAGATTTGTTCTGTGATCTGGTTCTAGTAATATCACACATTAACCCCTTTCACACAGTAATACCATCACATTGCAATAAAATAACTGGAACAACTTTACTGGTAAATTAAAAAATGAGCTGTTCACTGTTATTCCGTATTTGTATGCGTTCCTGCTCAAGACGAGACGACAGAAAGCTTGTTTGTTTTCTATATATATTATGATATAAAAAAGCATGCTTTATCTTGCACTCTCTGCACAAAATATTGGATATAGTGCACATGTATCTGGGTTTAACGTGCTTGAACTGTTTTATATCTTTAGATTTTATTTTAGACAATTCGTGATGATTTGAGAAGGCTAAATTCATCAAACATAGGCTATGATCAACTCTCTGTGCTGGCCACTTGTTACTTTAAAAACAAAACTTTTAGGCCTATTTAACGATCAAAAATTGAACTATTTTAATAGCTGAAACAGTAGTAGGCAATATTGATGACCTGACTTTGTCCTGTGAATGCATTGCTCTCGGAGACAGTTAACAGTTAGTTATTTTATAATTTATCATACGTCACTGAATCACTAAAAGTTCCCCTAAGATGACGGCAAATTTCTTCATCGGCCCGTAAAGGAGAAGCGTTTTAATTTCACTGTCGCTCCAGTTGGATGACATTTCTTTTATTTTATCGTAAACAGTGCTTTAATGCATCACATTGTTATGATTGGTCTTACGTCACCGCGTTCTGAACTCATACGTGTTCATACCAGTAATTTTCCTTCTGCATTCACACACAGCAGAATTCCGGCAATTTACTGGTAATGTTACAACTTCTTAAACCAGTAAATTACCGGAACGATTTTACCGGTATTTTTTAAAAGATCCTGTTCACACATGATCTCTTTACAGCAATTTACTGGTCATTTTCCAGAAAGGTCTGTATGTGTGAAAGGGCTTATTGTCTGTTTCTTTTTAGTCTGAATGACTGTGGCATTACAGATGTTGCTTGTCTGGCTCAGTCTTTGACAAACACGAAAGCACTGCAGTTTTTAAAAGAGCTTGATCTGAGGAACAATAACATAGGAGTCTCAAAGGAGCAACTCAGAGATGTGCTACGAGACTCAAACTGTAAACTTGAGGTGAGTAAATGACCCTTGTGGTATAAAAGAAAGATTTATTATTTACCACTGATATGTGGAACTCTTGAAACTCATTTAGCTTTATTGAAACTAAGGGTTTGGGTCAGAGCAAACCAGTTAAATAGATGTAGATAGATCGTAAGGGGAAAAAAAATCAGTGCAGATTCCTGCTTCAGCTCAGAGCATCACATGATCACTGTCTTGTTGGTGAGATGCGTCTAAACTGTACTTCATAAACGAAAACCCGTTAAAACCCACAGCTATTAGGAATTCAGTGTTTATACACACATAATTTATTTCATAGCAAATAGAAACAGCTTCAAATTGCATTATTTTAACAAAAACAATGTGAAGTTTATTATACTGTGTTACCGTTTAAAATAATTATTAATGCATACAGCTGGAACCATACATGTACATGTGGATTAAACTGAATGACGAATGTTTGTTTAGTGTTCATATAAATGATCGTTTTGTTTTATTTACAGGTGAACTAGAGGAAGATGTGAATTAGCAGGAAAAAAAAGCACTGAATGTCTTCAGTAATAGGCCTGATAATCATAATGATTCTGAGAATAAACTAATCCATAATGAACTAATTAAAATATTGCAAATCATAATTGTGATAGTCAAATTGAGATCTCAAATATATCAAATGCAACACAAAAGTGTAGGTCTGAAATGTTTTTAATGTGAAACTAGCCACAGCTAGACTTTCTTCTCAAACCTTACAAATGGTAACTTAAATAACACTCATACTCTTTTTGCCACAGTTGAGAGACTGACAAACCCACCCAAGTCAGATTCCCAGTGAAATGCTCTCAGACAGCAAATACAATGAGTTTGCTACCTTCTTTTCTGAGAAGATCATCAATATCAGGAAGGCGATTAGCACATCCTCAAGTAATGCAGAGGTCAGACAGATTAGGCCACAATATCAAAAAGATACTATGTCTATTTTTGAAGCAATTGATAGCAAAATTCGGGAAGAAATAGTGCAGCACCTAAAATCGACAACCTGCTGTCTTGACACACTTCCCACATCTTTTTTCAAAAGTGTGCTTAACTGCTTAGAAGCAGATCTTAGAAGTCGTGAATGCCTCACTTCTTTCTGGGACATTTTCAAACTCCTTAAAAACTGCAGTTGTTAAGCCCCTTCCTAAAAAGAGCAATCTTGATAACACCATTTTGAGCAATTTTAGGCCAATATCTAATCTTCCTTTTATAGGCAAAATTATAGAAAAGGTAGTTTTTAATCAGCTGAACAAATACTTAAACTCAAATGGATACCTGGATTATTTTCAATATGGTTTTCGACCGCATCACAGCACAGAGACAGCACTCATTAAGATAATAAATGATATTTGCTTAAATTGTGACTCTGGCAAAATATCGGTGCTGGTATTGCTAGATCTCAGTGCTGCATTTGACACTGTCGATCATAACATACTTCTACAGAGACTGGAAAACTGGGTGGGGCTTTCTGGGATGGTACTCAAATGGTTCAGGTCATACTTAGAAGGGAGAGGCTATTATGTGAGTCTAGGAGAGCATAAGTCTAAGTGGACATCCATGACATGTGGAGTCCCACAAGGCTCAATTCTTGCACCGCTCTTGTTTAGCCTGGATATGCTCCCACTAAGTCAAATAATGAGAAAGAACCAAATTATACAGCTATGCAGATACCCAGATTTACCTAGCCTTATCTCCAGATGACTACAGCCCCATTGACTCCCTCTGCCAATACATTGATGAAATTAATAGTTGGATGTGCCAGAACTTTCTATAGTTAAACAAGAAAAACTGAAGTCATTGCATTTGGAAACAAAGATGAAGTGTTCAAGGTGAATGCATACCTTGACTCCAGGGGTCAAACAACTGAAAATCAAGTAAGGAAACATGGTGTGATTCTGGAGACAGACCTTAGTTTCAGTAGTCATGTCAAAGCAGTAACTAAATCAGCATACTATCATTTAAAAACCATAAAATAAAAAAAAAAACTGTTTAGCTGATTGCACTATATTCTCACTGTTTTTTTATGTAAAATCATTTTCTAACGTTTTTTTTAATTAATTTTAAATAAGTACATTATTTAAATAATTGTAAAAGTTTTAAAATTGCTTGTTTTATTCTTGTTATTATTTTTCTTCATTATTATTTTACTTTCTTTTATGTAAAGCACTTTGAATTACCATTGTGTACGAAATGTGCTATATAAATAAACTTGCCTTGCTTTGCCTTGCCTTGAAATGGAAAGCATTGTGGGCTGCATATATAGATTCAAATCATTACCATCAATGTTATTTGTTTATGTTTATGCTATTGTACCTGTGTATATTTTTCCATTATATCTGTCTTATATATATATATATATATATATATATATATATATATATATATATATATATATATATATATATATATATATATATATATGATTAACTAAGCTTCAGTGTTTCTAGTCTTCCATGTTTCAAGTTGCTTTCTCTTGCATTGGTCCAGGTAGTTTAATGTTTTTTGTTTGATGATTGCAATCTTCTCTTTTGCTATATTGTGTGACTCTACAATTTTCATAGTCATGAAAATAAAGAAAACTCTTTGAATGAGAAGGTGTGTCCAAACTTTTGGTCTGTACTGTATGTACATGTGTTTCATTTTGGAGGCTGCGTCCTCCGGAGGTCGCATTTGAAGGCTGCATACGTCATCGGGGAAGTCTCATTTAAGAAAAGTAATCATTGAATTGCAAAGTAAAAATAAACTATAGCATTTTTAACTACCCTTTCGTTATGTTCGGGAAGAAAACATCTACTCAATTAAACTGCTGTAAAAATGTGTCAGATTCATATATTTTTTTTATTTTTTTTTTTGCATAAATCTGTTAATTAACTTCAGTCCTGATCAAAACTACCAAATGTTTTTTTTTTTTTAAATCCAAGATTTTAGCTCTTTATTGCCAAGTTCATAAATGATGTCACTGATTTGGGGGAAAAAACACACACAAAATGACTTATTTTCAATCTAAAAGTAATTGTGGCTGGATTTTTTTTTAACTTTTTATAACAGTCTTGGGCATGTCAAAGATTAGTAGCAACATTGGCTATGATGCATTTTTAGTTTTTGTGCAGCATTAGATTTAAAGTTTTGGTTCGGTGTTCATCTTCAGTTCTCTTTTCACAGCAGTTCAGTCAGTGTACTGTTTGAGTACATGAATTACTCCGGGATATTGGTTTGTTTGAAGTGTCAGCCACATTAAAAAAAGTTACAGCTTAAGTCATTTGTGGATTAATGCGTATTGGAGACGCGAACCGTTTAAAACGATTCAGTTCGATTTGGTGAACTGGTTCAAAAAGATCCGGTTACATCGAATGATTCGTTACTTTTCTGGACATGGACAGTATACTGTACACACAGCTTCAATGGAGGGACTGAGAGCTCTCGGACTAAATCTAAAATATCTTAAACTGTGTTCCAAAAATAAACGGAGGTCTTACGGGTTTGGAACAACATGAGGGTAATATATTAATGACATAATTTTGCAAATTGGGCGAACTAACCCTTTGTGCAAGCAGCGTATTAAGACCTATTATTACGTTTTCAAATCAAGCGCCCTCTAGCGGCCTTATTAAAACAGTTTCGTTTGTCGGGTGTGTCGTAATCAAATGACCTTTGACTGTCGTTATCATCGTTACCACTCACGAAAAGGAGGAGTGACCACTGATCTATAATATAGAACAACATTTTACCGAGCGTCGTTGTCCAGGTATGTAAACTATTTTATTATATGGTTTGTTTTTTTAAGGTACTGTTCTGATTGTCTGCAATTAATGTCAAAGTAAGTGCAGTTTGACGTTTTCTTTACAAATCTGATGCGAATACCAGTCAACGAATGTGTGACAAACGCAACTAATGTGAAATGCCGATCCTGTCCTCCAACAAAAAACGACCATACCTATATTTACGTTTTAAAGTTAAGTGCCCTCTAGCAGGCATAAAAATAATGACAGTATCACGTTGCGTCTGTTGTCATGAAATTGCGTATAACTTCATTACCAATCAAAACGCACGTTTATTTAAATGCATCGTGTGGGCTTTTTACACAGATCTCACAGTTTTTCATACATATTTTACTAGGTTACTTATTGGTTCGAATGACCACACCTAACCCCACCCCTAAACCTAACCCTCACAGAAATCATGCTAAATTATGATTTATTGAGCATATATATTTTCGTGCAGGTCCGTTCCCTGGGATCGAACCCATGATAGCATGATTACTTATCAATGTATAACGCAATAATCTACCAACTGAGCTACACGAAACGCAAACCAGAGTGCAAATAAAAGAGTAAACAACAATAATATGAAAACTACCTTTTGCCGATAGGGGCGCAATTGTAGTATACACTCTGATGGGTCGTATTTCAGGGATTTGGACAAACGACCTATACAAGGGTATTGGTTGGAGGACAGGTTGGAAATGCCCAGTGACCAAAACACTTTTTTTTTACCATGATAACTGTTTTATTGTGGTATTTATAGTTAAAACACATTAACCACAATTCCATGCCTTTAATAACTTTTTGTAATGTAATTGTAATTCAGTGTTTCTTTCTTTTCTGTTTTGCAGTTTCTTCATATCACATACATCTCCAGCTCCTACAACAACATTCAGTGTCCAGCAGCTCTTTATGAAGCCCTCTCTCACTCTCTCATTTTCCTTTCCTATTTTTCTGATCTGTGATTCCTATTTCAGTCACACGTTTCTTCCTTTCTCTTGTTCATCATGACATTATTAGTTATGTCAGAAAGCTGCTAGTATTAACAGGGAATTGGACTCAAAGCTCAATGCTGAACTTGAAGAACTTGTCAGGGAAGCTGAAGTCCTTCAAAAGTTCAACACTTGACAGGTAATGTTGAAGACATTTAGTTATAACTGATTTACTTTAATTAATGTATCCTTACTTTATGTGTTAATAGCCTTCCTTATAGTCCTTCCTTTCAAATATTTTGTTCACAGATCATTTCTAACACACTCTCAACATGTATGTATTAAAACAACAACATTTTACTTTTTCTTTATTTCAGCTGAAAAGGAAGACCAAAGGACCTGTCAAACTCTCGTCAAACCCATCTTGTTTGTGTAGAGGGATGAATTTGACCATCTTGTGAAGCCCAAAAGCTGCAAAGGCAAACATTTCCAGAGGTACGTCTGTGTCGGTCTGAGCACCTCGACAGAAATTTACTGCAGTTACATTTTGCACCGAATTTGATGTTTGTTTTTTTTTACTTTTTTACATACCCCTGAGCTGTGAAAATATGTCATGAAGAACAAGAGAAAGGAAGAAACATATGTGTGACTGAATTATGAATTACAGTTCAGAAAAATAAAATGATAGTAACCACGACCCCATCAGTACAAGTCCTGTGCTACGTCAAAGTATTAATAATTCAAACAATTTTAGCAAACTGATATGATGTTGTACAAGCGTACTCTCCAGCTTTTCCTCCTGCTGTCATTGACCATCGCCTCAGCTCTCATGCAGACTGTGCTCATTGTAAGTAGTCAGAGCGTTTATATCCTAAAGTTTATATTGAGTCCACTGTATTCTTTATTAGCGCCGTCTTAACCCGTTCTAACAGTACATGATATCTGTCCACACCTCACAGTCTGCCTTTATTTCCATGTTGATTTTAATTGAACACATCTGTCTAAAAGCAAGTCTGGAAGTGCTGTTTAACTTGTCATGTGACACATCAGATATTCAGTTAATTTGTCCAAATTAGATCATTTAGGGCTGTTAACACCCAGAATAGTACACTGTAAAAAATTTCTTGTTGTTTTTACAAAAACTTTTTGGCAGCTGTGGTTGCCAGAATAATTTTGTAAAAATACAGAAAACTGTAAACACATTTACGTCAAAAACTGTTAATTTTACAATATAAAGCTGTAATTTACAAACAAGAAAATGTGAATATAAACCAGTAAATTCAACAACACACAAAATTAAATCTGTTTTGTACCTTGAAAATACTGACAACCACCATAATAATAAAGATGGTACTGTATAAGAGAAAGCCACATGAAGTATCAAAGCTCATCACAAGTAGCTTCTCCACAAGCAGAAGTATATATTAACATATAGAAGGTGCACATTTATGGAAACACAAAACACCATCATGGTAACACACGTGATACTTAAATAATGCAAAAAACTTTCATTAAGCAACAGAAGATGTAACATAAAGCTCAAATGTACATAACTGATAACAAGAACTATTTAAAAACATGATTATTTAAACAAAATACTTTCAAACGTGGAGTGTCACGCAGGGAATTCTGGGAATATCAGTTTACAGTTTTAGACTGTAAATTATACATTGATTTGTTCTTTTTTTACTTCTAAAAGCTGTATAATGAACAGAATTTTACTGTAAATTTACATTAAATGCTTTGTTAGATCTTTTACAGTTTTTCCCTGTATATAGTACGGGAACTTACTGTTAACCTATTATCAGTTTTTTTCCGTAGCGTTTTTACAAAATTTTACAGTTAAAATTACACTTATTTTTTACAGTGTAACTAAAATAACTATTTTAGCATCCACACCAAGATAAAATAAAGTTATGTTTATTATACACTCTGCAGTAATGTTGTTGTCTGGCACTTTAAATGCTCAAGCTTGTTAAACTCAGGTGCATTCTGATTGGATGATTTTATTATTAATCAGCTGGAAAATATATTCCAATTATGTTGTTCCTCTGATTCATTAAATGTTACATGAAAATGAAACCTGATACAATGATGTTGTTCCTTTGTGTCATTAAATGTTAAATAGTTGCAGTATGTACTCATCCTTGGTGTGAAGAGGTCTTACAAACTGGTTACAACAATCCTGCTAGCATTTTATCATGTATAACATAATTGAGAATAATATAGCTTGAATTAGGGCTGCACGATTAATCGCATGCGATTGTCATGCGTGTCTTTGTCAGTAAAGCCGGTTCTGTGATTAGCAGTAAATGTCCACCACCTGGTTTCAAATGGAGCGGCACTTCCCAGCTAGAATTTTCTTTGTTCTAAAATGTTCTAAGAACATTCCCATGGATTGTTCTAACAATGTTTTTAGCGGGTAGCTTTATTTTTGTTCCCAGAACGTTCTCTCAAAAGATAGGATAACGTTCTCTAAAAACATTCTACAAATGTTTATCAATAACATTATTAGAACATTATTCCATAACATTCTAATTAAGATTTAAGTGGATGTTTAGATGTGGATGTGTCTGTTTAAAAGTAATAGCTTGGTTTGATGTCACCATAATGCTGGTAAGTGTTGGCTTTAGTTGTGCAATTTGACACTTGACTTGACGGTGTTGTTTTTTAGCTGCTGTCATCTTTATTGTAGCTAAAACAGCAAACGAATATGTGGTTCAATGGTGCTGTTTGCTTGCTGATGATTGATATGTCTGATTACTTGTTTTCACCCAAGCTACTGTGTGGTGTTAGTTAAGTATTATTTATTAAAGGGACTCAATGGTCAACAACCTGACACCCAGTTGAATTTAAAGCAGATAATTTCAAAAATTAAAAAAAAAATTTGTCACACAAACATCAAGATTCAGTGTATGAATCTCAGCAATGGTGACATGCTTTATGCTGCAATGTATTCTGGGTACATCATGCAAAACTCATCCATAGCACCCAGAATGCATTGCGGCATGAAGCATGTCACCATTGTTGAGATTCTTACACTAATTATTAAGGTCTCTGTATGTCTAAGCATCCTATGGTTTGAAGTGATTCTAAAACAATGTAGTTTAAAAAGATCAGATAAAAATAAAATAACATAAATTGTCAGGACCCTGTGTATTGCATCACATCTGCTATAGTCACTAATATTAAATTAATAGCGTAGAACAGACTCCTGGTAAAATCAGTTGATCAGATTGTTACATTAAGACATCTCTAATTTCAGCCAGTAACCAACATTATCGAATGACATCTTTTTCTCAATGTTTTTGCTGTAATTGATTTAATTACAGCAGCTAAATGAATGCTAACACTGAAAAGACTCATACTTCCTAAGTACTGATCAGCATAATGGTGACATCAAACTAAACTATAATTTTCAATAAACCATCAACATCTCTGTTAATCTCAATAAGAACTTTTTTACATTTATGACAGAAATAAATCTTGTTTATAATAAGTGAAGATTGTCATGTTTTTGGAGTATTTACGCTAGAGTTTGACACCAAACAGAGGTTGGGTTTTCACTTTCAACCAACATCTGACTTCTGAGCAATGTCAGTCCACATCTAGTGTGATGGGAAGCCGTAATTCACTGACAAGCTGTGCAATATCACGTTCATAATCGCAGATTAATCGCATGCGGTTATGAACGCGATATTGCGTAGCTTGTCAACGATCTGCGGCTCTGTATATTAGGTGCGGCTCCATTTGAAAGCAGCTGATGGACATTTACCGCTAATCACAGAACCATCTTTACTGATGAGACACGCATGACAATCGCATGCGATTAATCGTGCAGCCCTAGCTTGAATATACAGCTTTCTTTCCTCTAAAATAAATGAGATTTCATAAATCAATATGATGATTGTTTTTTTTCCAAAAAAAGTATAGTTTTTTTAGCCGCGAGTATCGATACATACGTCCCATTCAAATCCGCTTGGGCCTTGTTTACCAAGAAAGGTCTGTCTGCAGACTGCAAGACGGGGGTGTAACTTGAAGTGGGCGTAACTTGACGAAAGAGGCGTAACTTGAAGTTGGTCAAATCACACAGAACCATGCAAGATGTCAAAATTAGATTTTGTCGGGCTGTGTTCGAAACCGCATACCCTTTAATTAGGCACTTAATTTCAATAAGTACTAACTTAACGAGCGCTAAAAGAGTTCATCCTCTACAGCCTAAATGCTTATGTATGAATTATGAATGCAATTTGTACACTGTAAACCCGACAAGTTAACTTAACTCAAACCGTTTGAGTAAACCGATTGCCTTGATTTAAACCATTAAATCAAGAAACACAAGAACTACAAGTCTTCAGACACAGACTTAGATGAAATCAACTGAAATACATGAAATCTCTCAAGATCTGATTAAACAACCCCACAAACAGCATCACCAGCTCCACTTATTAATAACCAGACTGACTTTATTTCTGTCAGACGTCTACAGAAGATCTTATTGAGAATTAACTAAGGTTTAGATGTTGATTTGTTTCATTTGAAGTAGCCATGTTAGAGATCAGTGTTTGCTTTAGTTGGGCTCTTGACCCTTGATTTCTGTCTTAGTCTTTTCTCTGGCTGTTATAACCATGTGTTTCTAAAACACATTTGTTGTAATTCAAAAGGCCAGAAGAAATGCCATCAGGTGTGAAACCTAGGTGTAGATTGTTATACTTTATATAGGTGATGATAATTATTCATTATTATTCACAATTATTGATCCGTATCGAGTCTAATCTCTGATGAAATAGGTGTTGTGTAATTAGTAGAAGTGGACCTAGTAAAAGTGACACTAAGAGCCAGTGATTCTGTGATAATCAGTTAATATGAAAATAACTTTGTAAACATGTTAAGTTTACTTGTCGGGTTTTACAGTGATCATCATCCGCTATGTTGATCATGTGACCTACAAAGTTAAAACAAGCACAAAATCTTAAAAGATATAAGTTACAGGTTTAATTAATGTATTTGTAAGTATCTTGATAATGAAGAACATTGCCCATGTTGTTGTCTTGTTGCAGAAACGGTTGACTTTTTATTTTGTGATTGTAGTATAGCCAATACTGTTGATTTTATTTTTTTATATTTTTAACTCCGCTAATGTGATCAAGTGTTATCCTTAAAGCATTTTTCATAATTAGAAAACCCCAAATCGTTATCTCTTGAATATTTTTTCAATTATTTAACGTGAAAAATGTTTTTCTTGTATAGTATCTCATACTATGATGAACACATTTTTTTTTTTTTTTTTTACTGTTTTATGGCATTATGTTTGTTTATTGTTAGATACAACCGTCTTACCATGATCTTTAATGTAATAATTTGGCAACAATAATAAAAAAGAGGATTAGGTGCACTAACACCTCACAGCGACTCTGTGTTATGCCTCCTACTTCAAGTTACGCCTCTTTCAAGTTACGCCCCTGTCTTGCAGTCTGCAGACGTACACGAGAGTCAAAGATGAGATGCTCCCTCACTCCACCTGCCCTTTACTGTCTCATCAGGACCAGATGCTGCTGTGGTCTCTTCATCCTCAGTGACCCCAGAGCAGCGAGAGCATCTAGAGAAAGACCACAAGACACTGAGGATGTGATTTTGGTAAAGTTTGTTCTGCTGGTTTCTGTTTATACAAATGAAGGCTGACTTTCAGAAGCTTCAAAAGCATCATCAAAAAATGTGATAGAGCTTTTATCTGAAGTGATTGACAGTGCTCTCATTACAGGGGCCTACAATCCCCTGATCAACCTGGAGAAGAGAGCCTTGCTCAAGGACACACTGGTGGTAGAGCATTGCGTTAGCAGTGCAAGGTTGTGGGTTCGAATACCAGGGAACACATGTTAGGTAAAAACTGTTAGTCGCTTTGGATAAATTTATAATTTATTTATACAGTACAGACCAAAAGTTTGGACACACCTTCTCATTCAAAGAGTTGTCTTTATTTTCATGACTATGAAAATTGTAGATTCACACTGAAGGCATCAAAACTATGAATTAACACATGTGGAATTATATATATATATATATACACACACTGTAAAACCCGACAAGTAAACTTAACTCAAACCGTTTGAGTAAACAGATTGCCTTGATTTAAACCATGTAAGTTTTAAAAACTTTGCATTCAAGTAATTAAGTGATTAACTAAGTTCTGATTGAGAATTAGTGATGAACAGCTGCTGTTAACAAACAGAATCACTGAAGAAAAGAGAAACACAAGAACTACTACAACTGACTTCAGACACAGCCTTAGATGAAATCAACTGAAATAAAATACATGAAATCTCTCAAGATCTGATTAAACAACCCCACAAACAGCATCACCAGCTCCACTTATTAATAACCAGACTGACTTTATTTCTGTCAGACGTCTACAGAAGATCTTATTGAGAATGAACTAAGGTTTAGATGTTGATTTATTGTTTCATTTGAAGTAACCATGTTAGAGATCAGTGTTTGCTTTAGTGGGGCTCTTGACCCTTGATTTCAGTCTTTGTGTTTTCTCTGGCTATTGTAACATGTTTCTGAAACATGTTAGTTGCATCTCAAAAGCCCAAAAGAAATTCCATTAGCATTTTTTACATAACCCATTGATGATAATCATCAAATATTCAACTGTTTGCAGTGTATCCTTTGATAAAATGGATGTTGTGAATTTAGTTAGATAATATAGTAAAAGTGATTCTAAGAAGCAGTGGTTCTGTGATAATCAGTTAATATGACAAACTTTTCAAACACTTTGATCTTCTATGGTGTCAAACAGTCACACACAGACATCAACAATCAGCATATGAACCTCAACAATGGTGACCATAATAGAAATAAAATGCAGCAGAGCATGCTGGGAGCCATGGATGAGTTTTGTACTACAATAGTACCCAGCATGCATTGCAGCATGTTTTTTTTTTTTTTTTGTCACCATTGTTGAGGTTCATATTCTGATTATTGATGTCTGTGTATGACTAATTGCTGCCATATAAGGTAGATGTCTGTGCATAAAGTGTTCCATAGTTTTATGTAAGCAGATTATGAGAAATCCACCAGCTCTATGAGAGACTTCCATAATAATAAACTGAACTAATTACGCGTCAGCTCTTTAGTCAGATTTTGAACTATGAGCAGCTCCATAATTGATTATTGTCATCACCAGTAAACTGTGTAACAACCAAAACCTGTTAGCATTTTCTCTGGGTTTTTGAGTTATAACAAACATGTTTTAAAAACACATGGTTATAACAGCCAGAGAAAACACATAGACAGAAACTACATAAATAGTAGGGCTGCACGATTAATCGCATGCGATTGTCATGCGTGTCTCATCAGTAAAGATGGTTCTGTGATTAGCGGTAAATGTCCATCAGCTGCTTTCAAATGGAGCCGCACTTAATATACAGAGCCGTAGATCGCTGACAAGCTGTGCAATATCGCGTTCATAACCGCATGCGATTAATCTGCGATTATGAACGTGATATTGCACAGCTTGTCAGTGAATTACGGCTTCCCATCACACTAGATGTGGACTGACATTGCTCAGAAGTCAGATCTTGGTTGAAAGTGAAAACCCAACCTCCGTTTGGTGTCAAACTCTAGCGTAAATACTCCAAAAACATGACAATCTTCACTTATTATAAACAAGATTTATTTCTGTCATAAATGTAAAAAAGTTCTTATTGAGATTAACAGAGATGTTGATTGTTTATTGAAAATTATAGTTTAGTTTGATGTCACCATTATGCTGATCAGTACTTAGGAAGTATGACTCTTTTCAGTGTTAAGCGTTCATTTAGCTGCTGTAATTATATCTGTTACAGCAAAAACAGTGACAAAACGATGTCATTAGGTAATGTTGGTTACTGGCTGATATTAAAAATGTCTTAATATAGCAATCTGATCAACTGATTTTACCAGGAGTCTATTCTACGCTATTAATTTAATATTAATGACTATAACAGATGTGTTGTAATACACAGGATCCTGACAATTTATGTCATTTTATTTTCATCTGATCTTTTTAAACTACATTGTTTTAGAATCACTTCGAACCTTAGAATGCTTAGATATACAGAGACCTCAAGAATTAGTGTAAGAATCTCAACAATGGTGACATGCTTCATGCCGCAATGCATTCTGGGTGCCATGGATGAGTTTTGCATGATGTACCCAGAATACATTGCAGCATAAAGCATGTCACCATTGTTGAGATTCATACACTGAATCTTGATGTTTGTGTGACAAAGCAAAGTATTTTTTTTTTTTAAATCCTTGAAATTATCTGCTTTAAATTCAGCTGGGTGTCAGGTTGTTGACCCATTGAGTCACTTTAATAAATAATACTTAACTAACACCACACAGTAGCTTGGGTGAAAACAGGTAATCAGACATATCAATCATCAGCAAGCAAACAGCACCATTGAACCACATGTTCTCTTGCTGTTTTAGCCACAATAAAGATGACAGCAGCTAAAAAACAACACTGACAAGTCAAGTGTCAAATTGCACAACTAAAGCCAACACTTACCAGCATTATGGTGACATCAAACCAAGCTATTACTTTTAAACAGACATCAACATCCACATCTAAACATCCGCTTAAATCTGAATTAGAATGTTAGGGAATAATGTTCTAATAATGTTATTGATAAACATTTGTAGAATGTTTTTAGAGAACGTTATCCTATCTTTTGAGAGAACGTTCTGGGAACAAAAATAAAACTACCCGCTAAAAACATTGTTAGAACAATCCATGGGAATGTTCTTAGAACATTTTAGAACAAAGAAAATTCTAGCTGGGAAGTGCCGCTCCATTTGAAATCAGGTGGTGGACATTTACTGCTAATCACAGAACCGGCTTTACTGACAAAGACACGCATGACAATCGCATGCGATTAATCGTGCAGCCCTAATAAATAGGTAAAGCAAAACAAATATTCGGATTGTCCCTTATTTTTTTCCTTGTTTTCTTAAAGAATAAACATGTATTTTTTACAAGAATAAACATGATAACATATTATTAATTAATAAAAATAATTTAAGCAATTAAAACCTTTTTTTTTTTAACTTGAATTTAAATACTATAAAAAATAACTTTAAATTCTCAAGGAGTTTATAAGTAAAAAAAAAAGTTCTAAATGAACTTGCGTTAACAATACAATTAGAACTAACAATATAATTCGATTTTTTTTAAATGAACAATTCCTGTATAAAATGGGACAGCAACCTTTATATCAGTGGTTCTCAACCTTTTTTTCCAGCGGGCCGCACTATGGTCTAAGTGCAAGTCTACGCATATAATTTACATATTAAGTCAGCAATACAAACCAACCAGATTTATAATATTATAGCCTAACTATTATGATATATAATCTATTACATTCATTTAAATAAACAATTCTACTCCCCATAAATAAAACACCTGATGCTGTCGGTAGCTGACCAGTTTTGTGAGATTCATCTTGAAAGGAGTAACACAAAGAAGTTGCGATTGTAACGCCTATACTTTCCGCATTAGCAATCCGGGCGCAGACACGGCCAGCGCGGACGCAGACTTCTTCAATTTATACTTCTGAATGCGCAGGCTGATGGCCAGCTCTGCAATTGCCCTGAATTATTGCACATCGCTGTCTTTATATTCTTTTATTGACGGATTGCACAGGTTCGAGTAGCAATGAGCTTCTTCACTCTGCCTGCACATGTGCAATTTTGCTTTTGAAGCCTGACCATACGCACCTGTCCGCGCGGACGATGCCAATATTCTTTAAACGAAACGCGTGATTTTTGACCGCGTCAACACGCACAGTTTGTACGCGTTTTTTTGGTCCGTGTAAACGCGAACATTTTGTACGTCTAAACGCGAAGTTTTTTGTCATGTTATTTAAAGACACGATCGTTTGTATCGCCTTAACGCAACATTTTTGGTCGTGTATTTTTTGTTACGTGTTTCTAGACGAACGTTTTCGTCGTGTAAACATGACATTTTTGAACGTGTAATATTTCTGAGTCTTATTTGATGTGCGACATACACATTTTTCTGTTTTAGTTAAACTGGTGATAATTTAGAATCAACGATTAAATACATTCAATGACTGCATGAATTAACATTATATTATTTTGTAACGTTAAAGGAATTTGTCCTGTAGGTAAAGTGAGTGGTCTCTGTGATCCAACGACCATATTTCCCCTCTGGTTAATACAGGTTAGGGGTAGCTCTAGGTCTTTAATATCTCAATAAGTTGCCATGATTTTAATATTGTTTTATAATGATTTACTGTCAGTTATATTGCAGGATGTTTAATGCACTGATGAGCAAATAGTAATGTTATCTGTCACTATTTATAAGTAAATAGCATCTAAATGTCTACTGAATCCACAAATGTTGCTATTTACACTTGGACTTGGACTGGCTGCCCCACAGTTTACGTGGTCCGCCTGCTGTAGTGATTCTGTAATGTTTATGTGTCGTATGATTGTGTCTGTGTTTAAATGTTGAATAAAGATTTGTAAATTGTCATAGGCTACTGGTGCTTTGTTTTCTGCTTTTGTATTTGCCTTATTGTTATAATATAATTGTTAAATTTGTGATTGTTACAATATATTGTTGTTATTAGATTATTTTTATCTGACATATACAGTATACATACAGTATATGTGTATTATTTCCAGTCAAACTGACATCCCGACTTCAAGCAGCATTCCAGAGTCTCTCATACCAGATTGATGCTGGCCCACTCGGAGATTACTCCAGTCATTTTGAAAAAACAATAGCCACAGTATTTAGTATTTAGCCCTTGCTAACTTTATTATTCATTGTATTTATTAAAGTTGAATGATTTATGGTATTTATAGGCACTATTATGTATAATTATTGACACCCCACCGTGGACCTCACTAATTATTAAACCCTGGCTATGGCCGTATCCAGTGTTGTGTGTTGTATACATATGTTAACATATGTTATACATATGTGTATATAGCCTATTACATCACTCATGTCTTATATAAGTTTTAACATGAATTTTTAGATAAATGTTTTCAACTATACACATTTTTTACAGATCTTTAATAAAAAGGGTTTCAACTTTTCATGCTTGTTCAATGAAACCATTATAATATGCACATATGTGGACAAGGCTGTGTATAATGGCACAATTAAAGTCGTGGTTATGGGGCATTAAAGAGACCCTTCTACTTACTCAGAAAGCAGATGAACAGCCCATAAACATCTTTCACCCTCATTAGCTTCAAAACTTTTAGCTTGCTTTGAAGAGAATATTAAAAACAAGAATAAATGTGTGGGGTTTATTATATATTTTTGCATGATATGGTGGTCAAAACTTTACAAACACCTTGCAGAATATTAAAAAAATGTTCACACAAATAAGTGTAATTTTGAAGATTTGTTTTAATTTAGTACTGCCATGAACAAATAATTTCACAGAACTGCTCCTGTGTAATGGAATATTGTGGTCGACCAGAGAAACCCTCACCAATGGAGCACTGTAAGCCTGGGGAACTGAAGTTAACAGAAGAATAAAATGAATTATAACACAAAAAATTATATTAAAATTACAGTCAATCTGACTATTTAGAGCATACCTTGCGGTTGAGGCAATGTTTCCAGAATATCCATGAATTCAGACAGACTATTCAGGATACTATTTGCCGTTTCTGGATCAAGTAGTTGCACTCTAGATCATGCCACACATCTGGCCATTGTCTGCATTCTGTAATTCATAAACATAACTAGTTGTAGTAAAACTTGCAATCTTTATGTTGGCTTGAGAAAGAGAGAGAGGGAGACAGAGACCACAACCAGGAAATAACCATGCAATAAAATGTATGTGTTT
The DNA here is from genome assembly GCF_003368295.1 of Carassius auratus. NCBI lineage: Eukaryota > Metazoa > Chordata > Actinopteri > Cypriniformes > Cyprinidae > Carassius > Carassius auratus. The sequence goes on from NW_020525886.1 coordinate 134,372, forward strand.
TAAACATGGTTTCTGAAGCGAAAGTGTTCTGTGACAGTACAAATTACCATGCAGCAAGCAAATATACAGTAACGTTAATACAGTTTTTAAACGTGACTTCTTGTCCCCAGTTTATGGTAACACAGAACGTTTAACATAATTTTGACATAAAAAACACTGTTGTTGTAAGGCAAGGCATTTATCTTCTATTATTTCATTTAGCATTTCAAGTAACTAGTCAGCCATCTTGTAAATGTAATATGTTTTGGACATACTTTATGATGATATTCAAATCATCCTCCGTGTTATAAGAGGATGCCAACTTAACTTTTAACTACGGAGTATGTTTTGGACATTATTTAACCGTGTAAAAGACGAACAAAAAATTTAACAAAATTTCTCACTTCAAGTTTTAGGGGTGCTGAGCTCCTTTGACTCTAAAGTTTTACGCTTGCCTATGTATATGCCAACGTAAAATTACGATCTCATTCACGAACAAATGTTACGTGTGACGTTTGCATAGGTATTTGCTTACCTAACAGCACATCATCCCTCACGGAAAGAAATGTCGTCTGACGTATACAGCAACGTGCCATCGCATCACAAATGCAAATGAAATCCTAAATAGAGCAACGCTATTGGCTGTTGTGCGGTCTGACGCGACACCCGAACATATACTTCGTATTTACGCGTACAAACTGTGCGTGTTAATGTTGGACGGTGCCAATATTCCTTAAACGAAACGCGTGATTTTTGACCGCGTCAACACGCACTGTTTGTTCGCGTTAACGCTGTAATTTTTTACGTGTTTCTTTTGTATGTGTAGACACGCACATTCTGGTCGTGTTCGAACTTTAGATAATATAAAGGTAAGTTCCACATATTAATAATTTAGTTTATTGTGGCCTTGTTCTAAAGTACTGATATCTTAAGTGCTTGAGTAAATTAATAAATGTTACATTGTAAATGAATGCTGTTATCCATATTATAAATTATAATTAATCTAAATGGGTTATTACATGTTTGTTTTAAGTTATTGGCCTATCATTTTAAAAAGTATTACACAGAATATATATATATATATATATATATATATATATATATACACACACACACACACTTTATTCACTTTCACATAATAATGTTTTTGTAATTTGGTGTGTACTATAGTTGGTTGTATAGCTTGTTTATGCTGTATTGTCTCTGTGTTGTTTCCAGGAACATAATCTTGGCTGCTGCAGGCTGATGAGTGCTATAATAAAATTACTACATTATATTTAAAGCTGCAATATGTGATTTTTGTAATTCACCACAAGAGGGCGCATTTCCAACAATAACAAAGGCGAAGCTTGACGATGGGAGATGTCGTTTTTAATGCGTTTTCACCATAGCAATGTATCTAAATTGGATAAACGAATCATGATCACGGATGAGGTAATTTATTCTTTTTTGTATTAACTGTATATCTGATCGTATTATTTTATGTAATAATACCCCTCTCTCTCCGGGTCCTCCCTGACGCTCCTCGCACTCGCACTCGCTCCGAGTGGGGCTCGAACCCGGGTCTTCGGCATGGGAGGCGGACACACTAACAAGGAGGCTAAACGGCCACAGCCATTAACGTCTGTTGCTAGTGCGTCCCTTGAGATCGGGGAGTGAGGTGTACCTGCACAGCACCACTCGCTGGCCTCCATTACATATATTATCCCGTTACAACTTACAGCCAGAGGTGGGAAGTCCAGGGGCCAAAGAGTAAAAGTCCTGCCAGATTTTTGTTCCACCCATGAACTCACCAGCCGATTTCACCAGAGGAGGAACCAAGTCATTCCTTCCAAGTCACAAACGAGTCTTGAGTCAAGTCCCACGTCCTCAAAGAGTTAAAGTTAATGAGATAATTAAGTGACTAATTAAATGAAGATGCATTAGTGATGAACACCTGCTGTTTACAATCAACATCACTGAAGAAAAGAGAAACACAAGAACTACAACTGACTTTAAGCACAGCCTTGGATGAAATCAATTGAAAAAAAATATATATATATTTGCTTCTATACAATTGCATTATTGTTTTGCAGCAAACATTTTGTGCAATGCTTATACAACTCTTGATCTCGCAGGTGACTTATGCTTTTGATGACTGTATGATCTTGATTAAATTTCTTGATTATATGAGAAGAGTTCGTGGTTTCGTTGTTAGAGAGAACTGCCATGAATTCACTGCTCTGTCTGTGCACTTTGGATGGGTTAAATACAGAATATGATTTCTGAGTACGGGTCACCACACTTAACTGTATGTCACTTTCACAAAAAAGAGAGAAATCTCATGATGCAAATGCCACCATATAATGCTTTATAACACTTCAATATTAAGAAAAAAAAAAAACTTTTGGATTTAGGCATTTAGCCATGAACATTTATCATGTGATCCTCAACAGTGGTGAAAATTATTATTCATACTGCAGTGCATTATGGGAGTAATTTATGTATTGCAAAATGAAGCATTTTGTTGATTGTCACCATTGTAGAGATTCATATGCTGGTTTTTGATATCTGTGTGTGTGTCTAAAAAGCACTGGAGTTCAAACTTTTATATGTGTTACAAATAAAAAAACCATACCATGTAAATATTAGAACAATGCTTTTTTTGTGTGTGTGTGCATGCTAGAGTTTCACTGGAATTATTCAAAACCTAGACATGTGATAAGAAAGAAGACAAAAGCATTTGAAATATAGTTAAACCAGCTCATTGTGACTATATGTTTTTCATATGTCACAGTTCTGTCTTCTCCACAACACCACATGCAGAGCCACAGAGAGAAATCTAGCACAAGTCAAGGGTCAAGAGCACAATTAAACCAAACACTTATCTCCATGATGGTGGCATCATTTTAACCAATAAAACATCAACATCTGATCCTCCGTAATTCTCAATAACAGCAGGTGTTCATCACTAATGCACAATCAATAGTCACTTAATTATCTCATTAACTTTAACTCTTTGAGGACTTGGGATTTAACTTGAGAATCGTTTGTGACTTGGAAGAAATGACTTGGTTCCTCCTCTGGTGAAATCGGCTGGTGAGTTCATGGGTGGAACAAAAATCTGGCAGAACTTTTACTCTTTGGCCCCTGGACTTCCCACCTCTGCTTACAGCTATTTGTTAAATGATTTGTTGGGTTAATGTTGTGCAGTGTTACGTGTTTATGGTTAATGCCGTGTTGTTTAACATGCTCAAACCAATCGTTCTAAAAGTAAATTTGAACGAACATTTGCAAGTAATGACTAAATATATTTTTAGCAACACATATCCGATTGTATTTAATTGTACTGCCATAATCTCGGTCACCACACGTGATAAAAATCCTTACCTTAGTACAAAGAGCAATATAACCATTATGGCTGTTTATAAGTGCTATTATTGAAACTGAAACAGTCCATTTGCCACGTTATGTTATTTTCTCACAGGTAACGTTATTGATAAAAAATGCTACAGTGACAGAATGTACAGGCATGTGGTGTAATTCATATCTATTAATCTTTACTGTAACTATTACGTTACTTGTACAATAACAAAATAAATAATTGATTTGCTTACCTGTCTATCAATACACTCACGAGAGCAGAGTCTCTGTCAAGTCCAAGATTTTCGCGCAGCTCTCTCCATCTCGTAAATGTCTGGCCAATATTTATCCTGGGTTTATTCCTCCGTTTGTCACACAGTCTGCGTGTATCCGAATAACGCTTACGTTTTACTGGCACTTCAATACTCGCCAAAGAGTAATCGTGATCCATAACAATAACATAACCACCACTTCCGCATTTGACCATGTGATATTCCGGTGTGGTGGAACATCACATGGTCTACACCGGAAACAAAGTATAGAGCGGACATTGCGTCACTGAGAGGCGACATTTCTTTTCCGGGACGGCCAGTTATTTAAAATCAGAATTTCTCTGAAATAAAAAATCTTTGGAGACTTTTGAGATATTGTAAGTACACAACTGGAGGAAATATATCACACTGTGCAAGTTATTTTCGGAAATTTTATTACAAAATTCCTCCATATTGGAGCTTTAAAATGTGTTTTGATAATCATTATATTTCTATTATTAATATTTTAGAAGATATAGTGGCAAGTATATATATATACTTGTGTGCAATGCATACCAGCTTTTTGCTTTGGAGCCGAGCGTTAGTATCATTCTGCTCAACTGTGTCTGATGTGAACTACGAGTTCAGCATGCTTTCGGAAGCTTCGTGTTTGCGAGACGGCGCTTCAGCGGCGGTCATTCCTGTGTCGAGTGGATTGCACACTTCAGGCTGCACTACCCAATTCGTGTTGTAAGCGGCCAATTCCCCTGTGCACCTCAGCACTAAAAGAGCATTTCCCAAAGAGCAAATCTGACGCGATCTTGGGCTCATTCTGGTGGCCGACAGACAAGAACCACTTCTGGCAGTTGCACCGGGGGTTTGAGGAATACAGTGGTGACAAACCTCGCAGGGAACCAACCCTCTGGGGACCATCAGTTGATGGCAGCTATGCTTTCTCAGGCTGCCGAGATGGTAGGGCTCGAGTAGAATCCTCCACTGAGCCATCCAGCGAAGAGGTATTTGGCAATTCCGCTGGTTGAGCATGCGGTAGCAATGAAATTGTGTCCTAAGTCCGCCTCCTCCTGGCGTGGAGACCCAGTACTGCCTTCCCGGGCATGTAGGGATTCTTTGGGTCTAACCAGCGGTGCCTATGCGGCTTGCGGGGAAGCTGCTTCTGCCTTACATGGCATGACGTTATTGCAGGTGCATTAGACTCAGGCACTGAAGGACCTGCACGATGGTGGTCACGATCCAGTGGTTCTGGAAGAACTCCGAATGGCCACTGACCTGGCACTTCGAGCGACGAAGGTCACCACTAGTTCGCTGGGTAGTGCGATGTCCAAATTAATGGTCCAGGAGCACCATTTCAGGCTAAGGCAGACATGAGGGACACCGACAAGGTCCGGTTTCTCAATGCCCGTGTGTCCCAGACCGGCCTCTACGGCGACACAGTTGAGAGCTTTGAAAGTCACAGAGGCGGCTCTTGTTCCCCTCAGAGAACAGGGTGTTCGCATTCTCAACTATCTAGACGATTGGTTGATACTAGCACAATCTCGGGATCAGTTGTGCGAGCACAGGTTTTTGGTGCTCCAGCACCTGAGCCTGTTGGGCCTTTGGGTCAACTGGGAAAAGAGCAAACTCACCGAGGCAGAGGATCTCTTTTTCGGTATGGAGTTGGATTCGGTCGAACAGACAGCACACCTCACAGAGGAACGTGTGCGGTCGGTGCTAGCCTGCTTGAATACGTTCAAGGGCAGGACAGCGGTCCCACTGAAGATTTTTCAGAGGCTCCTGTGGCATGTGCTGTCCGTGGCGGCACTTACACTGCTCAGCCTGTTAAATATGAGACCGCACCAGCACTGGCTTTATGGCTGAGTCCCGAGGTGGGCGTGGAAGTGCGGCACTCACCGGGTCCAAGTTACACCGGCCTGTCACCAAAACCTCACCCCGTGGTCATATCTTGTGTTTCTATAGGTAGGGGTGCCCCTAAAGCAGATTTCCAGGCATGCTGTGGTTTACACGCATGCCTCCACCACTGGCTGGGGGTTCACGTACAATGGGCATGCAGTCTCAGGGGTTTGGACGAGCCCACAGCTGCAGTGGAACCTTGCCTTGAACTTTGCCTTGAACACCTTGTCTCTTACGAGGCAAGCATGTGCTGGTACGAATGGACAACACATCGACATTGCATACATCAACCGACATAGTCGTAAGGTATACTGGTATGCACGTATGCAAACATCAGACGTTATAATTGTTCACAAAGGATGATGCATTGGTACGTTGCATGTGGTGTCAGCCTTATGTCATGATTTGTCATGCCCTTTTTTAAGTCCTACGGTCGTTCTACAGATTCAAAAGTCAACAGCCATAACCATGGCTCTTAGAAAATTTTTAGCAAACTGCCAACCAACATTTTCAGACTGCGTGCAGCTGGCTTCTTCTAACCACAATGAAGATTTGAATCTTGTGATATTACGGTATGTCCAAAATGCATTACATTGATAAGAAAGCACGATCTATGGCTGACTTAATGCAACTTGAAATCATTACATGGTAAGGAAAAATGTCCTCTTACAATACCAGTGGATGTTTAATGGATAGCTAATAAAATGTATGTAATTATGATTTAAATTACATTTAACTTTAGGTTACATTGTTCAGTTTGCAGTTTTCCAAAGCACTTTGTTTTATAATGTCCTGACAGTAATATATATATATATATATATATATATATATATATATATATATATATATATATATATGAATTAATAAAAATTTAACATGACAATCTGATTCTTTGTAATTATTTTGAATTAATTGTAAGAACTAGGCTCATAGTTTATGTTAATGAAAGTGTTAGTCAGCCACCACTGAAGTAGAGGAACCTAGAATTTTTTATTATTATATTATATTATTATATATTTTGTCTTTTACAGAATGCAGACAATGGCCAGAAGTGTGGTATGGTCAAGAGGGAGAATGCTGGATCCTGAAACAGCAAATGAAATGCTGGACCAGGTATCTGAGTTTCTGGATCATTTGGAAACATTGACTCAGCAGCACGGTATGCTCCAAAATGTGTTAATATTGATATGTGTCATATTATTGTGTTTGAGATGTTTTGAATACTAATTGTGAATTGTTCTTATTAATTGTTTTTTTTTTCCCTGTTATTCTTAGTTCCCCAGGGTTATAGTGCTCCCTTGGTAAGGGGCTCATCTGGCCGTCCACGATTCTCCATAACCGAAGAACAGTTGCGTTTTCTGATAGAATATAACTTTTCTACAAGACAAATGGCGGATATCTTGTGTGTGTCCAGGCGAACTGTGAAAAGTCATTTAAGGTGAGGTTATTTTTCTTAGTTGTTCATGCAGTCTCCTTGTGCATTTAAATTGTACAGATAAGTAATGCATCTTAAATTTGAATGCAAAATTCATGGTTAATTTTATGTACAGTATCACCTAAAAATCTAGATTTGAATGTACTTGTTATTTAAGTTGCACATAAGCATGATGGCTCAGTGGGTAGCGCTATCACCTTTGTCAGTGTGGGTTTCCTCTGGGTCCTCCAGTTTCCCCCACAATCCAAAGACATGCTGCTTAGGGCAATTGCAGGTTCAAAATTAATGTCCAGGGTGTTTCTCCCGCCTATGGCCTGAGATGCTAAGATAGGTCCCAGCTGTCCCATGAGCCTACAAAGCATATGTGGTATAGCACATGGATAAATGAGTCTGACTCTGAACTACTCAAAAACATTGCGTGACTATATGCTTCAATGTTCCATCTTAAAGTGTGAAACCCACATAACCCCTATTTCAACAAAGATTTTGAAAAAGTTTTAAACATCAACTGTGTTCAGTACTGAGCAGAAAATATTTATTATATAAACTATAAAGTGATAGGGATAAACCCTAAAGTTAATGAATTGATTGATTGATTGACTGATTATAAACAATATTAACTTAATATACATAATAGAGGAGAATTTGAGTACAATTATCTTGGGTTTTAATCCATGAGTCTCACTTTTGCTCTTTTCTATCAACAGGGAATACAGAATTTCACTCAGAGACAGATACACTGATCTGTCCGACTCTGACCTTGATAACAGTTAGAGAATTAGTTGGAGGAAATGATGAACTTGGAGCAGAATCAGTCTGGGCACGTCTGGCTGGTCAGGGTATTGTAGTGCAGCGGCACAGGGTCCGACAAAGTTTAATCAGGACTAATCCAGTGGGAGCAGCCCAGAGAGTCACCACACGTAGACTGCACAGAAGAGTGCAGGTTGCCGGGCCAAATTCTTTATGGCATTTGGACGGTAATCATACGTTAATCAGGTAAATGGTCCTACTATTATTTTTATTTAATGTAAAAAATAGACAGTGGCAAACTGCTAAAACAAACTTTTATTTTTTATCATTTTACTTGGGTTTCAATGAAATGTCAATATTATTGATGGCACTCGAGATGGTTTCTGCCAAATACAAATAAATCCAGTAACATTCATTTCCATCACCTTCTGTATACTTAGCTTTAGATCTTTAGAGATGACTACCAGAATAAATATTACATAAATTGATCAGGTTTCAGTGTACCTTAAATACTTTTACATAATTATTACTTTTTATTTTTTTTAGGTGGAGGATTGTCATACATGGTGGGATTGACGGGTACAGCAGGCTTGTTGTATTCTTAAAAGCTTCTTCCAACAATCGGAAGAGAATTGAGAGATTGTGGCGTGACGTTTGGTGCGGCATCTCCAATACTTACTATGCCTTATTCATGCTTTTGGAAAGTGAAGGTAAAATTGACAGTACCAATGAAATGCACCTTTGGGCATTACATTATGTGTATATACCTCGAATCAACAGGGATCTCCAAATGTTCATTCATCAATGGAACCACCACAAGCTGAGAACTGAACGGTACATGTCTCCCCATCAACTCTTCATTCGAGGATGTCTCTCACAGCTAACTCGAAACCAGACAGGGATACGTGGAATCCTTGGAGCAGATGAGGAGCCTGTTGCAGATGTAAACATCCCTCCAGCTTCAGAAGAAGTTACACCCCAAGCTTTTCACACAATTTTCCACTGGCCAGAATCTGTTGAGGTTCCTGCCAACCACTTTAACATTCAAGCAGGAGTAATGGGACAACTTGTGCAGCAGGTCAACCCTCTTGGTGGAAGACGTGATGATTTAGGAACTGATCTTTTGGAGCAAGTTGTTAACTTCCTTGGAAATATTCCTCAACCCATATAGATTACACATACACTGGAACAAATGTTTGGAATATTTAAGATTTTTAATGTTTTTTCTTATGGTCACTTAAGCTGCATTTGTTTATATAAAACAGTAATACTGAAAGTAATTCCTGAAAAAGTATCATGGTTGATCACAAACATATGATGAATCACAAAATTATTGAGCAGAACAACAGTTTTCCACATTATAACACGAAGCTTCCGAAAGCATGCTGAACTCGTAGTTCACATCAGACACAGTTGAGCAGAATGATACTAACGCTCGGCTCCAAAGCAAAAAGCTGGTATGCATTGCACACAAGTATATATATATACTTGCCACTATATCTTCTAAAATATTAATAATAGAAATATAATGATTATCAAAACACATTTTAAAGCTCCAATATGGAGGAATTTTGTAATAAAATTTCCGAAAATAACTTGCACAGTGTGATATATTTCCTCCAGTTGTGTACTTACAATATCTCAAAAGTCTCCAAAGATTTTTTATTTCAGAGAAATTCCGATTTTAAATAACTGGCCGTCCCGGAAAAGAAATGTCGCCTCTCAGTGACGCAATGTCCGCTCTATACTTTGTTTCCGGTGTAGACCATGTGATGTTCCACCACACCGGAATATCACATGGTCAAATGCGGAAGTGGTGGTTATGTTATTGTTATGGATCACGATTACTCTTTGGCGAGTATTGAAGTGCCAGTAAAACGTAAGCGTTATTCGGATACACGCAGACTGTGTGACAAACGGAGGAATAAACCCAGGATAAATATTGGCCAGACATTTACGAGATGGAGAGAGCTGCGCGAAAATCTTGGACTTGACAGAGACTCTGCTCTCGCGAGTGTATTGATAGACAGGTAAGCAAATCAATTATTTATTTTGTTATTGTACAAGTAACGTAATAGTTACAGTAAAGATTAATAGATATGAATTACACCACATGCCTGTACATTCTGTCACTGTAGCATTTTTTATCAATAACGTTACCTGTGAGAAAATAACATAACGTGGCAAATGGACTGTTTCAGTTTCAATAATAGCACTTATAAACAAAGTTATATTGCTCTTTGTACTAAGGTAAGGATTTTTATCACGTGTGGTATTTAGTCATTACTTGCAAATGTTCGTTCAAATTTACTTTTAGAACGATTGGTTTGAGCATGTTAAACAACACGGCATTAACCATAAACACGTAACACTGCACAACATTAACCCAACAAATCATTTAACAAATAGCTGTAAGCAGAGGTGGGAAGTCCAGGGGCCAAAGAGTAAAAGTCCTGCCAGATTTTTGTTCCACCCATGAACTCACCAGCCGATTTCACCAGAGGAGGAACCAAGTCATTTCTTCCAAGTCACAAACGATTCTCAAGTTAAATCCCAAGTCCTCAAAGAGTTAAAGTTAATGAGATAATTAAGTGACTATTGATTGTGCATTAGTGATGAACACCTGCTGTTATTGAGAATTACGGAGGATCAGATGTTGATGTTTTATTGGTTAAAATGATGCCACCATCATGGAGATAAGTGTTTGGTTTAATTGTGCTCTTGACCCTTGACTTGTGCTAGATTTCTCTCTGTGGCTCTGCATGTGGTGTTGTGGAGAAGACAGAACTGTGACATATGAAAAACATATAGTCACAATGAGCTGGTTTAACTATATTTCAAATGCTTTTGTCTTCTTTCTTATCACATGTCTAGGTTTTGAATAATTCCAGTGAAACTCTAGCATGCACACACACACACACAAAAAAAGCATTGTTCTAATATTTACATGGTATGGGTTTTTTTATTTGTAACACATATAAAAGTTTGAACTCCAGTGCTTTTTAGACACACACACAGATATCAAGAACCAGCATATGAATCTCTACAATGGTGACAATCAACAAAATGCTTCATTTTGCAATACATAAATTACTCCCATAATGCACTGCAGTATGAATAATAATTTTCACCACTGTTGAGGATCACATGATAAATGTTCATGGCTAAATGCCTAAATCCAAAAGTTTTTTTTTTCTTAATATTGAAGTATTATAAAGCATTATATGGTGGCATTTGCATCATGAGATTTCTCTCTTTTTTGTGAAAGTGACATACAGTTAAGTGTGGTGACCCGTACTCAGAAATCATATTCTGTATTTAACCCATCCAAAGTGCACAGACAGAGCAGTGAATTCATGGCAGTTCTCTCTAACAACGAAACCACGAACTCTTCTCATATAATCAAGAAATTTAATCAAGATCATACAGTCATCAAAAGCATAAGTCACCTGCGAGATCAAGAGTTGTATAAGCATTGCACAAATGTTTGCTGCAAAACAATAATGCAATTGTATAGAAGCAAATATATATATATATTTTTTTTTCAATTGATTTCATCCAAGGCTGTGCTTAAAGTCAGTTGCAGTTCTTGTGTTTCTCTTTTCTTCAGTGATGTTGATTGTAAACAGCAGGTGTTCATCACTAATGCATCTTCATTTAATTAGTCACTTAATTATCTCATTAACTTTAACTCTTTGAGGACTTGGGACTTGACTCAAGACTCGTTTGTGACTTGGAAGGAATGACTTGGTTCCTCCTCTGGTGAAATCGGCTGGTGAGTTCATGGGTGGAACAAAAATCTGGCAGGACTTTTACTCTTTGGCCCCTGGACTTCCCACCTCTGGCTGTAAGTTGTAATGGGATAATATATGTAATGGAGGCCAGCGAGTGGTGCTGTGCAGGTACACCTCACTCCCCGATCTCAAGGGACGCACTAGCAACAGACGTTAATGGCTGTGGCCGTTTAGCCTCCTTGTTAGTGTGTCCGCCTCCCATGCCGAAGACCCAGGTTCGAGCCCCACTCGGAGCGAGTGCGAGGAGCGTCAGGGAGGACCCGGGAGAGAGGGGTATTATTACATAAAATAATACGATCAGATATACAGGTAATACAAAAAAGAATAAATTACCTCATCCGTGATCATGATTCGTTTATCCAATTTAGATACATTGCTATGGTGAAAACGCATTAAAAACGACATCTCCCATCGTCAAGCTTCGCCTTTGTTATTGTTGGAAATGCGCCCTCTTGTGGTGAATTACAAAAATCACATATTGCAGCTTTAAATATAATGTAGTAATTTTATTATAGCACTCATCAGCCTGCAGCAGCCAAGATTATGTTCCTGGAAACAACACAGAGACAATACAGCATAAACAAGCTATACAACCAACTATAGTACACACCAAATTACAAAAACATTATTATGTGAAAGTGAATAAAGTGTGTGTGTGTGTATATATATATATATATATATATTCTGTGTAATACTTTTTAAAATGATAAGCCAATAACTTAAAACAAACATGTAATAACCCATTTAGATTAATTATAATTTATAATATGGATAACAGCATTCATTTACAATGTAACATTTATTAATTTACTCAAGCACTTAAGATATCAGTACTTTAGAACAAGGCCACAATAAACTAAATTATTAATATGTGGAACTTACCTTTATATTATCTAAAGTTCGAACACGACCAGAATGTGCGTGTCTACACATACAAAAGAAACACGTAAAAAATTACAGCGTTAACGCGAACAAACAGTGCGTGTTGACGCGGTCAAAAATCACGCGTTTCGTTTAAGGAATATTGGCACCGTCCAACATTAACACGCACAGTTTGTACGCGTAAATACGAAGTATATGTTCGGGTGTCGCGTCAGACCGCACAACAGCCAATAGCGTTGCTCTATTTAGGATTTCATTTGCATTTGTGATGCGATGGCACGTTGCTGTATACGTCAGACGACATTTCTTTCCGTGAGGGATGATGTGCTGTTAGGTAAGCAAATATGTGAATAAAAGCCTAAATTCAATCTGTTCATCATATAAAGAGATTGTGTCTCTTCAGAAAATTTTGACTAAAGAACTCAATTCATATGGATTCGTTTTACGATTTATTTATGAACTTTTTGATGCATGACATTGGTAGTTACATAGATGTAATGAAGGGACAGAAAGCTCTCAGATTTCATTAAAATATCTTAATTTGTTTATGGGTTCACAAAACTTTTATGGGTGGGTTTGGAACAACATGAGGGTGAGTAATTAATGACAGAAAATTATTTTAAGGGTCAACTATCCCTTTAATTAACATTTGACGAAATTAACTAAATTACATTTTTCCAAATCCAAGGTAACCTTTGAGTGCTGTGTTAAGCAGATCAGTCAACTCTTCCTCTTCTTGGATGCCTCGAGGCAAAAAGAGCACCATGCCACAAGTTGATGCAAATGGAAGCCGGCGATTTTCTTGAGTGTAAAACTCAATTCTCGGTTCTCCGGGGAAGCCCAGTGTGGGAATGCTGTCTGCCCCAGTAATAAATACCAGCATCTCCTGGAAGGTGATTGTTGATTGTTTTTCTGTAAAATTAAGAAAAAAATTCAGTATTATATATTTTACTATATTCATATTTACAATTATATTTTAGCTTATTGATCTGCTGTATAAAAGCAATATCACAAAACTGTGCTGTTGTTCTGAATATAAGTTGTGATTGTCTGTTAAAACCATGCAAATACTGTATATTGACGACTGTGAGAGTGATATTGAAGAAAAGCATAATTATAAAATATGACAAAATTATTCAAAATTATCCCAGTCTTGATTACCCTGAATTGAATTCAGCAGGAGCTCCCAGCAAAATATGGTGTCTTCCTCCTTTTCCCTGAGATTGCTTCCCTCCTCACTCCAGCAAATGGTGAATAGGGCTCTAAATTCATCTCTTGTTAATTGTTTCTCCTCATTTGTGAACAAGGGAAGGAAGACCTTCCAGTTTTTTTCGACAATCTGCCAGAAGTTGCTACAGGAGTTCATGCCTTCCTTGAATTGGGCGATCATGTCTGCTGTTCTAAAATAAATATGTTCCAAGAGATTTCCAAACTTTATTTAAAAAAAAAAAAAAAAAAAAACATTTTTATGAATTAAGTGTCCTCCACAATAATTGTCTACCGTTGTAAATTTGAGCATGTAAAATTGTCTTAGCTATTTATCCTTTTTGTCTTTCATTCCAAACCATTTGGAAGTAGATGAAGTAACACAAGCCGGGATCTGAAATAGCTGGATTTTACTCATATTTGCCAATATTAGTGAAGGCCATTAAAAAAAACATGATTCAAAGAACTGTAGACTGATTAAAATGTAAATTATTTTGAGTTTTATACCTGAAGTAAATGTGGTGTTTGATTAGCTGACCATAGATCCGTCTCATATTAGGTGCTGCACTGAAAATTCCAGGCACACCACAGTCAGCAATCCAGTCTCCCAGGCTTGACACTATTCGGTCTTTGTCTTCTTGGGTCTGACAAAAAAAAAACCTTAAAAGAAAGAAACTCCATTACTCTCACAAATCATAAATGCCTTCTGTTTGAACGGTGTGAAGATGCATACCTGCCGCACTTTATCCTGAATTTCCCCATCTGGCAGGTCCTGCCAATCAAATTCTTCGGCAGAATCTGCCTTGCCACACATTAATTTGTACAATGTGGTATTTAGTGCATTGAAACTAGGTCCACCGTGCATTAGAGACCAAGAAATGAGCTTTCCTGCTGTGTAATAACGCTTTTTTTCCACAGCCACTTGGTCATACGTGAAAAACATCTGGCCTGTTTTCCCCTCAAAAACTCCGAATGATGACTGCACACCCTGCATCAGAAGCCTAGATAAATAAAGAGCCCAAATACAATTAAATAATTGAATTGATATGGAAATGAAAGCCTACATTTTGTGCTTATTAATAATAATTGTAAAGCAAATTATCAGAGCAAAATAAAAAAAATATATGACTGTCACGTTTTATTTGGATAATAGTGGCCAGCTAACTATAATATGTTTTTTAAATTTCATACACGGCTACACCAAATAATTGTGGTCATGTAGTACTGATTTAAGTTAAATTTCTAACAAACACACACACACACACACACACACACACACACACACACACACACACACACATTATCACAAAGCTTATGCTAAGAAAAAGAAAACAGTCCATTACAGGGTACAAAACTGTTGGCCAAGCAACAAGAGGAACACTGCCACAATATTACTTTAATATTGATATTGCAGTACTATGAGGTCATATTTTAAACCATATTCAATTGATACTTGAGACACAGGATGGCACCAGTTTCTATGCTATGGTGTGATGCACCAAAAAAAGACATCACATAATATTTGATAAATATATTATTACATACACATGATAAATAGTTAAGACCAACCTGAAAAATTCTCTGCTAGGTCCCCCATAGTCATCAGCACTTTCACCTACAAATTCAATTTGTGGGGATTTGTGCCATGCAAAGTAGCTAGTTTTCAGTGCAGTACATGCACTATGAAGAATTTTCCTCCTTCTGGCCACTACAATCACCCTTTCTTCCAAATTTAGATTTTCCCTCTGAAATGTTCTGATGATGTCAGCAGCAGAAACGTCATCCTAAGTCATTAAAATAACAAAAAAAAAAATATTATTATTATTATAAATTAATAGAAATTATTATGACTTTTAAAGGTATGGTTGCATAATTACATCAATTTCATTGTCAGAATAAACAGGTGAGGTCAACATCACCACATCCTCCTCATCTTCAGAATCTAATGCATAAACTTCACTGTAAAGTAAAAAAAAAAATGCATAACTTAGTATAACTACATTAATTGCATTTAATTGCATAACTTAGTCAAGACACAATTCCACACAACAAACTGTATTAAACTTAGGGCCAGATTTACTAAACAGGGCAAATTAGCGTGAGAGCACAAATCCATAAAAGTGCCATTGGTAGTGGAAAGCGATGATCTATTGAACACACCACATCAAAGCCACTGATAATCATGTATGTGTGACAAAACAGCTGCAAAATGAGTCACGTTTTTTTGGCCTGTAAATAATGGCACAAATACCAATAAATTGATTATTTTTTCACTGCGTGTCTTTGGTAAATCCTGACAGTACTTTTGTGACCCCAAAAGATGGTTTGCGCTGGAGCAAGCTGTTAGTAAATCTGTGTGTAATCTTACATTTTACAAACAAGAACAATCGGTTTCAATCCCACAGCTCTGGAAATGTTGTATTTATCTCTTATCTGACCAGTTGGTTCAGTTAATGCAGCTTCCACTTAACAAGCTGATTTGAATCAAATATGTAAAATAAAAAATACAGACAAAATGTACAGAGCGGCAGGTTCCCAGGACCAGGTTTGAAGACCACTAGGAGATGTGGCAATAGTAAAGGGAAAAGAGAAATGAAAGACCATGGCGGTGACGAGGGTGAAGAATTGTCAATTGGTGGTGAGAAAGCTGGAACAGGGCAGGGGGAGAAGCCAACATCCTGATCACTGGAATGGAGGGGACTTGGGATGCTTCCTAAGTCCTGAGTAGCAGCCAGTTGGTCAGTTGAAGATTCAACACTGGATGCAATTAATTCCTAAAATGCATTATAATTATTTCGTTTTTGTTGTTTTTCCACTTAAAAAAAAATGATGTTTTAGGCCCCATTCACACTACTGCGTTTTCGTTTAAAAACTGAGAACTTTTGCTACGTTTGCACCTTCCGTCCACACTAATACAGCAAAAAAAGGAAACCCAAAACGGAGAAGTTTAGAAACGATGACATAGTAGAGGCTCACTCTCGGTTCTATGATTGGGGGTCATCAGTCATGGCGTATATCTATGCTAGCAGATGTTGTGCGAGTAAATGCTGCATTTTACATTGCTATAACTGCCTACATGCACCGGAGGCAAGCTATTATTCAAGCGATCTGTGACAATTCCCGTGTGCAGCGGCGGTATCTACCGTACATGGAGTGTCAGTTTTGGGTTAAGCCAGGAGGAACCAGCGCATGGTGGGATAATTTTATTAATGAAGTTGTGTTTACACCGGCATGCGCATGCCCAGTGTTGGAGAATGGTCACGTGATCCACGTTTTCAGTCGTTTTAATGTAGACGGAGATCAATTCTAATACACAGCTAAAACGCTGGTATGGACGGAGATCGTATTCGTTTTAATTCTCCGTTTTTAAACGCAGTAGTGGATGGGGCCTTAAAGTTGAACTTACCTCTATTTGAACACCTGACATCCAAAGCACATATAAGGTTGAGGGCCTACTAATTTCATGATCTGAGAGGCTACCATCAACAGTACTAAGTAAAGTGTTCGGTGACCAGGACAGCTGTACACGGAATACTTCACTGGCCATGTCGTCTGAACCAGCAAAGGCAAACAGATCCTTTACAACACATGAGCAAATATAGAAATGACAAATCAGAACTATATACTGAATATACTAAATGTGCAGAAAGAACTTACAAATTAGCTAACACAAAATACCTGAATTGGTTGAGACTCAACAAATTTCCTTGTTTTCCTGGTGCCATCAGGGTACTGAAACTGTATTGCAAAGCCTCAACAATTTGACATAGATGTGCCCTCCTTTCAGCAATTTTCTTTAAAAAAAATAAATAAAAAAAATGTATAAATGTTACACACACACATTATATCATATATAGGAAAACGTGATTAAAACAGAAAAAAGTAAATAAATAAATACCTGTCTTCGCCTTTGTTCAAAGGATTCAAACTGGCGCCGCTGATGATCCTTTAAACATAATGAACAGATAAATAAAATGATTACATTTATTAAGTTTATAACATTATTCAAAGTTAATCAAAGTCCAAAACAAAATCTTATTTTGAGAACATAATATGCTATTAAAGCATATAGCAAACTACAAATAAATATGTTTCACCTGATAGATAATGAGAATGCTGGTTACTTACCTTGCTACTTGTTCCTGCATTACCTACATTTTCTACGGTTCCACAAATTGGATCCTATCAAAAAAATTACACTAAATCAGAATACAGATTTTTATTTTTATTTTGTTGTTCTTGCTGACTGACAAAAAGTTTATATTTTACACTTTAGAATGAATATTTTATAAAACAGTCACAGTTTGAAAAGAGGTGGTTTGTCTTAAGCATTTCATATGGGATATATTGTAATAAATAAACTGATCATGTATTTCTGAAGAATCATAATTGAGATAAACTTACAGTAGTACTGCTTTGACAGTTCACCTCATTTCTGCTCTGATGTTGTGTGCCAGCCGAACTGGATGTGTTCTGTCAAACAGGCAGCATAGTCTTTAAAACAAGTTTTATTTTTAATGAAATATAATTAGTTACAATACTAATAGCTTCCTGATGAGCACAAAACATTTATTTTCCCCCCAAAACCAAATACTTTGCTATCCACATTAATTCCAGAGGTCTATTCTTTTATTAACAATTACCTTGTTTGTGTACCGGTATATTTTTTTCTCATAAACAATTTATTGAGAAAAATCTGAAACAAATTTGATATTTAATGAGCTCTAGCCCCCTAAGATATGAAAAAGCATCCTGTGAGCAATAAAACTGTATTCTGGGAAGCTTTAAAATAGAAGTCAGAGGTTGGATCTGTATGTTGCCGGGTTGTTAGGACTGCCTAGTGACCATTTATTGGTCTAATGTAATTTGGGAACTTAAAACAAACAAAAAAAGAGGTCCCAGTTCTCCATTTGCATAAAGATCCAGGATCTGGTTCTAGCCACATCACTGATAACAGCGGCTGCAAAGAGCTCAGGTTTTCTGGTCCTGAGAAACGAGTATCTAAGTAAATAAAGAAAGTGAGAAAAACTTACAGTAGTACTGCTTTGACAGTTCACCTCATTGCTGCTCTCATGTTGTGTGCCAGCCAAACTGGAGGTGTTCTGTCAAGAATAAAAGGCAGGATAGTCTTTAAAACAACTTTTCTTTTTAATTGAATATTAATAGTAACAATAGTAATGGCATCCCAGTTAAAGCAATGCAGGATCAGCAAAAATAAATAAATACATTTTTGTTTTTATAGCATAAAAATTTATTTGGGAGATAATATTTAGTAGAATAATTTGTTGTTCTTACCTTAAGCCTCACATATACCGCTGACCTGCCAAACTGTGGACATGCTTTTATAACTGCAGGGCAAACTGAGCTCAGCTCAACAGGTATTACCCTTCTCCTCCTGTCAACTCTGCAGATTTCAATTCCACCCTCTCCAATTATCGGAAATGCTTCCCTAATTTTCTGAAGAAATGCTCTCTCATTCATTGAAAATGGCACAACTAGTTTTTTAACCGTTGTACCTGTTTAGAGAAAAGTGTGTGTGTGTTTGTGTGTGTGAATGTGGATGTATACATGTACAAATTATGATATATATATATATATATAAATCCTGCTGGAAAATCATCTTCATCTTCATAAATCATCTTCATAAAGCTTTTCTGCTGAAGAAAGCATGAAGTGCTCTTAATGATTTTCCAGCAGGATTTTCACCTGCACACACTGCCAAAATAACCAAAACCTGGTTCTATGACCATGGGATTACTGTGCAATACTGTGTGATTTCATGTAATATTCCAATTTTATTAAATTTTGATTTTGTGGGTTTCACAAGCTGTAATCCATAATCATCAAAATTATAACACATAAAGTCTTGAAATATCTCACTTTCCAAGCAATGAGCCTATATAATATATTAATTTCACATTTTAAGTTGAATTCCTGATATAAATGAACTTTTCCATGATATTCTAATTTATTGGAAAGGGTCATATATATAAATATATATATATACACACAATATCTTCTTAAATATTAATAATAGAAATATGATGATTATCAAAACACATTTTAACCCCTTACACACAGCTTATTTGTTAGTGATTGAAGCTGTTTTTAACGCTTCTAAGGACGAAAGAGCAGACAGAAGTGTTTATAAAGCTCCGGGGAGAGAACGATGAACTTTTCACCCGCGTCTTGCTTAGCGCTGTCACGGTTGCTAGGCGACAGGATATGAGCAACGGGTAAGGGAGGGAACTGAAAGAAGGGTAGGCTGTCCAAATTCACAAACACCGACTTCCGGTTTTTGCGGTCGTCGGAGGACCCATCCTCCTTCAACCGGGTAGGAAGGATCCTAAGGAGGATGCAGACCCTGAATTTGGACACAGCTGAGCAATACATCACTTCACAGGAAGTGGAGAGCGATTATCCCCCAACTGTCATTGCGCGCAGCACGTCATCACCAGTCAGAACAGCCGTCTTCGCTGTCTTCGTTCATATTCATTACGGATTGTAAAAAGGTATGATAATGTAAAAGTGACTAGAAGCAGACGAGGCTCTGCCATTTTTCTTTATTTTACTTTATTTACCTCAGTGTTTACTACGCAGGAAGAAGGCGCACGAGACCGCTATGCAATTATATGACCATTTATTAAAAACACATATAGGCTATACAGTTAACCAAATAAAAGTTATTTTCATATTTGCATGACAGCAGGGCTTCAATTCTGTTAATAGTCAAGTAATAGCAGCAATTGTCAATTAAAGTGTATAATAAACATATGTTTTTCATTATATAGTACTCAATGATTTTTTATTGTATAGTGTAGATATTATAAATGTGATTGTAAATAAAAATGTAAATATGAATGTAGTCTTATATATTTATATCATAATCTGCGTGACCCCATCGGTGACTTTCTTTGATTACGTTTGCAGGGTGTTCCAAATTAGCGGTTATTGTCAGTGAAGTCCACTTCAACTGATATACCGTGCTCAGGGATTAGGGAGCAGTGAACACTGCGTAGGGACCCTGTCGAATGGAACGCACCTCATGTGATGTTCCACCACACCGGAATATCTTCCATACTATATAGTAGGCGAAAAACAGTATGCGAAGCAAGTAGTGTGTCCGAATTCTTAGTATTCGAAAAACAGTAGGCGAGATGTACCCGGATGGCCTACTTCTTCCGGCCGAATTCCGTAGTATGCATAGGATGGACACTACTCTATCCCATAAGGCCACGGGAGAGGACTCGTCATACTCATATTCGAAAATAACGGAAAATTGGAGAATCGTGACGCCGCTGTTTTGAAGTGTAAGTACCTTATGGATAAACGCTGTTCATTGTGGTTAAAGTGTACTTGTTTAACATAATCCAAGTAAACGACTGATTTGTTAAAGTTTTACACATTGTAAACTGATGAGACTATTTTGTAAATTTAGTTTAAAAATATGTTTAATAATCATTATCGATCAGAGGCTGTGCCTCAGCTTGTTAAGGCTGCTTTCTACAGACGGCTCGTTAAGTAATTTAATGATATAAAGTTACAACATTTTAAGTAATTGAAATGAGTTAATTAACATTTTACTAGTGTTGATATTTTGATTAAAAAAAATTGTTGGATAACTTACAAGGCAAACTATTATTAATAGGTGCCTCAGTTTGATCATAAATCATCAGTAATGTGTAAATCCTGTTCTGATGTTACAGAGACTGATGAACACAATCTTGTTCTCATCCACTGATTAAACCCTATTCACTGGAAAGCATAATTCAGTAAGTATATAAATTAAAATTAATCTTAACTACACACACTCTTTATATGTATTTATGTTAGGATCATCATTGATTTAGCTGGTTTTTTTTATTATTATAATATTTTTCCAGGTATTTCCAGTTGCTATTTTGTCAGTTGCAAAGTACTTAATAGCAAATAACTTTTGAACCACATGTGCACACTGATTTTGTAGCAGTTTCCAGTTGTTGTTTTTAAACAAGCAACATCTTAACATCTGAAAAATGTTGTCTTGCGAATGGGTGCAACATTTTAGAGAAATACCCATACAAATTATTCTCTTTATGTATTTATTTATATATTTTTCATTTCTACATGGATAAGAGCACAAAGCTTCAGACAAAACCACATTAACATTTTCATAAAGTAGTATAATAGAACTTAAAGCAACAGCAAAAGGGACATTTCTTAAGACGTTTCTATAATAATGTCAGGGAAATAAACTTCAGCAGCTTCATTTCAGTAACTGTAGATGAGGACTTTAAATTTGGGAATCAAAAATGAGTGAAAAAAAGTGGAATTCTAAAATATACCCCAGGGATAAAGTAATACATATTATAAAATTAAACTTGTTGTAAATATGTTGGTATGCTATGTTATGTGATATGTTTCTAGATTTTCAAATTGTAACATTTTCATTTTCAACTGTAATATGAATTCCCAGTTATGAGTGTAATATATTTATGTGTATATATAAATACACACATGTTTAAATTTAAATACTTACATGTGTATTTATACATATTTATGTGATTTTATAGTATTTATATTTCTTAAATAACTAATATATGTATATCTTGATTTGACAGTCTTAAAATTACCTTCACAACTTACAGAAGCTTAAACAATAGCACTGTAACAGAAATGAGTCGAACCAGACAAATTAAAGAGTCTAAAAGCTGTGTGCATTGAAACACGAGCTGAATTCCTCAGGAAGTCATAAATCAGTTCTAGTGCCACAAGAACCAAGCAAGATGACCAACCAACTTGTTCACACAACAGCTTTCAACATAAACAACACTGGAACAATTATTTACAATTTCAATTCAAAGAAGAGAAATTTTGGTGCCAAAGGTGTTGTTCGTAATGGAAATGCAACGCTGGACATCACATGTAAACCCAGGAGATCAAGTTAAACACTTCCATTGACTTCCTCCCCACCTAGCAGAACCAGACTGAAATTCCTAAGGGGGGAAGGGATTTTGTCTCCACAAATGTCTTTGTCATGAGAATGGCAAAGAAACTGCTTTGTACATATATATGGACCAGAATGAACTCAAAAAGACTTATAAATGAATCAGTCCATCGCATCACTCCATATTAATTTATGTGTAACCCACACATTTGACTATCATGTTATAATCACTTATTGTGTATGTTTTTATTTTGATAACTATAGGATACATAGTCAAGTCTGGTATGTGTGTGATTGTATTTTCTTGCTTGATATTGTCCTGACAATCATTTATTTCTAAAATATATCATAATCTGGTAATAGGAATCATGTCCGAAAATTAGACCCTGCAAATTCGGGCCACATGCTTGGTAAGATAAACAAATGATTTATGATACCCCCGAGCCAAGACAATATCTGATTGGTCAAGACAACATTTGATGTGTGGCCAACAAGCCACTTTAAATACTTTGGACACCATGAAATCTTGCTTTTTAGTCTGCTTTTGGAGTCTGCTTGTAGTCTCTAGCTATGCTGCTGCTATTAGTCATTTTAGCCTGCTCTTAGCTTTTAGCTTGTAGCTTTGCTACCTAGCTTTAGCTTTTAGCTTCTAGCCATGCTGTTTAGCCATCAGTGTTCTTTGAGCGCGGTTCCAGCGTGCTTCAGCCTGCACACGCCTGCTGCTACTTAGCCACGATGAGAAGGAACACAACCTAGTCTCGTCAAACTTTATTTCTTTTCTTTTCCGTTTGAGAGTTTCGTGTTCTGAGTTAAGTTTTGTAACGTCGAGTCTCCGACGCCTGACCTCGGGTGCCCGTTCAACTTCAACCAGCCACACGACTCTGCACCTTCAGCCAACGCCCAAGCACGGGCTCCCCAAGACGTCACTTCAGCGACTGAACTTCCAGCCAATCAACGACCTCAGGATAGCCCTTTCACCGGGATTCTTTCACAGGAGACGCAAGTAACTTTACCTCCAGACTGTGACCTTTGCTGGTGTATTTAATATAATTTTAACCTCACTGAGGAACTCAATGCGAGGGCTAATTACGTGATTGATGGTTGTTCATGTCTATGCAATTTAACGTATTGCTGTAAACTGGGGATTCCATATTTCCATTCTCTTAAACTCATCTTTCCCTAACTTTCGATCTTCCTGCAACTTGTGTGAATGTGTGTGTGCGTGCGTTTATGTGTTAGATTAGTTTATATGTCTTAGATTTGTCTAATAAAGCCTTATTCATATTGAAAAGAGAAGTATCTTGTGTTTTGTGCTTACAAGTTAATGTCTTAAACTGCCGATCTTGTTACTGTGCTAATTGATAGTGTTTCACTATAGTTTGGATATTAGTATCCAGCGCAGATTTGATGTTAAACGGCTCGTTCACTGACCAGCCGTGAAACAGTGATTCTGTTAAAATTCCCTTTAAAATCTTAAATGATTCCCTTTGAGCTAAATTGACCTGTTTCCCTTACATTTTAATGGTGGAGAATGTGGGCAGTTTAATCTAAATTGTGAGCATAAACCAAGTTATTTAATCTTTTATTTTGCTGCGGATGAAAGCTGAGTCGAGACGTATGTGTGTGTGTTTGTGTGACCCGTGACGTAAGCAGCGCGTCCCCTCAAATGAGTGAAAGCAGCTAGAGCTTTGATATTTGACTCCCCTAAGTTAACGTTAAACATTAGAGAATAATGTTCGCCCGTTTGTGTCTGTTCACAAAGTGAATGCAATCTCGCGTAACACTGCGTGTGCCCGAGAGTTATTTGAATGGGAGTGTTTTAAAAGCTTGATCAAGTAAATTTTAACTGTGTACCAACAGCGAAGGAAAACTTTTGTGTTTGTGTCCAGAGAAACTGGCACCGAGATTCAGATCGCTATCGCTGTGTCCCCCTAACTACAGCAAAAGCTGCTATTTGAATTAAGATAAATTTAACTCTATACGAACTGAGAGTTTAAGTGCCACATCGCAAAACCAACTGAAGGCGGTGTTGTTATTTGTACAGTGTTGAAATGAGCCGACATTTCATGTAACATGCTTAACTGTATTTGCAACAATGCAACGATTCATGCACTAATCCACTAGAGTGTGTTTTGGTTGCCATAGTGACGACCGTGACCCGGAAGCCTTAACGTACTTCCGGAGCAACTCTGAACTGTGCACGCACAGCGCACTAGTGTAAACAAACTCCACGGTGTTGCTAAGCTAACGAAACCATTGCATTTACATTGAAGTCTATGCTAAAGCCACTAGCCTCAAAGGTTAGCCGTTAGTATTACAATCCAGTGGATGAATAGAGTGTGTTTTGGGCAACGCTGACGTGATTTAACCATCTTTAACCATCTTAACTAACACTTGTTAGTCTCTTTCTCTTTTATTGCTCTCTTTTCTCACTAAACCACTTATTTTCATTTTACTAGAAAGGGAAATACTGACTCACAATTACTAATTGTCAAATTGAAATTTAATTGAAAAATTAAATTTATTTTGAATCATTTAAAATTTCCCTCTCAGATCATTTCATATGATCTTTTATTTCTAGTATTCTCTTTTTGGCCTAATTATTTTAGGAATGAATAAGCCTTGAACTTTGGAAGTTTAAGTAAACTTATTCTTCCTAATTTATTTATTACCCATCTGAATATATGCTACTCAGACCTTTACGTATTTTAATGCGTTTTACCCCCTTCCTGTTTTGGTTATACACTTAACCACTACTGTTTTACTTATTGAATTCCTCTTTTTAATTTCATTTTTGCATATTTTGCCCATTTATAATTTTTTTTATTTTATTTTACTTTTTCTTACCATTTCTTTACTTTGTGTATCCTAGCCTGGGAACGACACACCTGAGCCCTAAAAGGAGACATTGTTATCCCTCACTACGAGTTCAAATAAATTAGAAAGACAACTCTCTTTCACTTAAAGTTTATTTTGTTTGATTAGTTGTATAGCAACTAACACAACGCTCTCTTTGTAGTTGAGATAACCGCTACTGAGACTTACCCTCTCCGTCCTCTCTCTCCTTTACTTTCCCCTTCTCTTTTTACATTTATAGGACATGTAAGAACCATCAATCAATTCTAAGTGAATTAAATACACAATCGTGCCAAAGACGACGAATCATCCTTATGAATTTTGATTGTAATCATCCTCTCCTTTGTTCTTCCTAACCTCCCTACATTTGGAAACGCAATCCAAGTTTTAGCATCTCATCCAACGTTGAGATCAATTTAATAGAGATACGTGTTGAACAACTGTCGCCTTCGCAGCCTCCCTGGTGAGCGGTCCAACTGTAAGGTGTATGGTGTCAATCCTGTCAGACTAAGCAAAGAGATATCAGAATTATTATTGTATTCTTTTGTCCAAAGCAAGAAATATAATAATATTGTTTACGTTTTGATAACATTTAATTGGAAAAAAATAATTTTCCTCATTTAAAAAACAGAAATTTTGCTTGTCATTTGAATTTGTTTTTCACCTCTGTCTCTCTTTTCCTCTTCCTCATTAGAGTGACAAAGTCTTCGCATCTCTAGTCTACTTAGACACCCTGAGACCAACACAGTCATCACCACATTTCACTAGTGGTTCACAATCACTGATACAACACTTAGTTGTCCCACCACACATAGGCTTTTACTCCACAGAGATCTGTGTCAGTCTCTCTTCTCCCCAGCGTGCCAACATGCCGCAGACTACAGACCCCATTTCCCATGGGGAAGATGTGAACATTTGGCTGAGAGGCATGACAGACAGCCTCACTCCAAAGACATTTGAACTGTTATTATTTTTAATAATAATCCTAACCCTGAGAAGATTCCTGACACAAGATTCAAGCCAGAACCACAACCACGAGGAGCTAGTCAAGATCACGAGCTCACTAAGCTATGCCTTCACAACCCAGCTGAAACTGAGCGACAAGCACATCACCCACCTTCAAGAGGAGCTGACACGTGCTCAACGTCGCATAGACAAGCTGGAAGTGAAAGTTCAAGATCAACTCAAAGCACCCAGCGAGAGGGAGCAGGAAACAACGGAACAAGTTATGAAGCTCCAAGCAGCCCTGGCAGCAGCTCAGCTCGACCAGCAACATGCAACGGCTGCTCAAAAAGACCTGGTAAACAGACTCCAGTATGCCGAACAGCTACTAGAGAAAGTCAAGCTAGACATCAGAAACAAGAATTCTGAAATCAGTGCTTTGAAAGACCACCTTGAAAGGTACAGAACTGAAATGGACAATCTGACCCAACAACTAGACGATACCAACGATGAGCTCTACATGGTCAGAAAAGAACTCCAAAATGCTTACAAGCACAAACAAGAGCCAAGGAAAGAGAAACCTCTCTTAGCCTCATCACTGCTGAGCAGAGCAGAGTCCCACGTCCAAGAACTGGCATATGACGAAAGGAGCGAAGGGCCACAACCCAAAACCTCACCTGCCTTCGCCACACAATCCTTTCCTGCCAACGAAAGAAAACCTCCCGTCCAAGACCTTGAAGCTGCACACGGGATGACCATCAAAGACCTCAACAAGCTGTCTGAAAACATCAGCAGGTTCAATCCGAACTCCACAGAGGGCCACGACATCCAAGCTTACCTGCGAGATATCGAATTTCATCTGGAAGTGAGACCTCATGTGACTGACAGAGACTGGTTATACCTCCTTAGAGCCACGTCCAGTCCCGAGGTACGAAACTTCCTAGATCGACAGCCCAGTCAAACCAAGTCAAACTACCAGCGACTTCGTGAGGTCCTGATTAAAGAGTTTACAGACCCAGAGTCTGAACATGGACTGTTAACTGCCTTGGAAACCAAACAAGGTCGTCAAGAGACTCCACAAGCATACTACAACCGACTCCGACAAGCCTACTTTGGTGCACACAACAAGCCTGACCTTGAAGAGGATGTGAACTTCAAAAGCCTCTTTCTAAGAAATCTGCACCCTGGAGTCAGTCACCATCTAGGTGTCATGGCCTGTCCGAACTCCATGACCATCCAACAGTTGCGTGACCTAACACAGAAGGCCTATAACAAGCAGAAGTTGGCCGCAAAGAAAGGTAACAAAACATCCACACTCTTGAACTCTGTCAACAAAGACTCAAGCCTTGCACTGGACGACACCCAGTGGCATCACAACACCAGAGTCTTCCATCAAGAGCACAGAGAACGTGACGCCCATATCCACGACCATTTTCAGCCCAACTGCTGGAAAAATCCATGGGACCAGCCACGCTTCTCAAGAAACCAAAAGGATAAGAACATCTGGAAACCTAACCAGATATCCAAAGGTAATCACCTGACTCATCCAAGAGCAACTCGTGTGGGTAAGCGACAACAAAACCCACCTCAGCACCACTCAGACATGCACAGTGCTGAGTATGCACAAGAACATGACAGCTTACCATCAGAAGACATGGAACAAGTCATGAAACGACTGAGAGAGTTCTTTCAAGACAATTTACATGCATATGACCACAAAGCTGAGTCATGCTCGCTGTGACCAGCGACAGAACGGAAGGCCGGTGATCACCTGGTGCACCACATCAGAGATGACAAGCACCTGTTCAACAACAACCCAGAACGAACAAGTCTTTCACGGCCAACTGTTGATGAAAAATCTGAGGTATCAAAGGACATCACCTCAGTCACTAACAAACTGTCAAATGAACTCCAACTCCAAGAACCACATTCCCTGTCTGTGCAACAGCAACCACCAGAGCACAGAAGGTCAGAAAGTCTGCTACAGCCAGAAGGCATCACAAGAAGAATGCAACATAGGAGACAAAGTTTTGCAACCCAGCTGCACACAGCCATGCCAAACTGCCTCCGACTGTCTGCTAAAGAACTTCCTGCCTTGCTGGACTGACCCTCATTAGACCATGGACACGCCCTCATCCAAGCCAAGGACGCAGAGAGCCAGTCTTCAGTGACATGCCAGGAAAAGGGGGAGACAACACAGACTTGAACAAATCTGACCACACATGCACTACACCAGTAACACACACAACATTACCTACACCCAGAGGTAAACACATCTACTGATAACACATTCAACAAACATATTCTTCCCACAGGTAGAATATCCAACTTTTAGTGTAACAAAGTTACACACACCCACCATGAAGAAACGTGCAGCCATCCTCACAATAGGTAGAACACCTGACACTAAGTTAAGGTTCACGACACACTAGCTGCACCTGACATCCTAGCTCAATAGTAGTTGTAACACATGCTAGGAAAACCCACAGCAGCCTTGTTTTGTTTTGTTCTTCTTTTACCTATCCTTCTCCTTCCCCTCTTTCCTGAGTAGGTGAAACGCCTAGACAGCCTGCGAGGGTCGAAGGTCTGATATTAGGATTGACTCGCAACACCTAATATCCGCCAGCCACTCTAAACTGAATGGAAGCCAGAGAGCTTCATGCATGATAGGTCAATTAATTGAATTGAAAATGAGCTTACTAGAAAACTAATGGTAAACGTGTAAAGTAAGACAACCTAGAAGAACCAAACAAAGTTAACCACAAATTCGATTGATGAATCAAAGTAAAACAACAATTTCCTAGACGATCTAAACTATCCTCAAGGTGCTAAACTACATTGACTAATTGAACTTAACCACGTGTACCTAAATAACCTGATGCCTGCACCAGTACAGTAACTGTCATGGAGGTGTTGTCTTGCTGTTTGCTGTGTTTGTCTGCTTCTTCTGCCTTTATTTCTCCAGCGATCGACGATGTCTTCACCTAAACACCTCGCCGATCGAAAGGGGGATATATGTAACAGAAATGAGTCGAACCAGACAAATTAAAGAGTCTAAAAGCTGTGTGCATTGAAACACGAGCTGAATTCCTCAGGAAGTCATAAATCAGTTCTAGTGCCACAAGAACCAAGCAAGATGACCAACCAACTTGTTCACACAACAGCTTTCAACATAAACACCACTGGAACAATTATTTACAATTTCAATTCAAAGAATAGAAATTTGGTGCCAAAGGTGTTGTTCGTAATGGAAATGCAATGCTGGACATCACATGTAAACCCAGGAGATCAAGTTAAACACTTCCATTGACTTCCTCCCCACCTAGCAGAACCAGACTGAAATTCCTAAGGGGGGAAGGGATTTTGTCTCCACAAAAGTCTTTGTCATGAGAATGGCAAAGAAACTGCTTTGTACATATATATGGACCAGAATGAACTCAAAAAGACTTATAAATGAATCAGTCCATCGCATCACTCCATATTAATTTATGTGTAACCCACACATTTGACTATCATGTTATAATCACTTATTGTGTATGTTTTTATTTTGATAACTATAGGATACATAGTCATGTCTGGTATCTGTGTGATTGTATTTTCTTGCTTGATATTGTCCTGACAATCATTTATTTGTAAAATATATCATAATCTGGTAATAGGAATCATGTCCGAAAATTAGACCCTGCAAATTCGGACCACATGCTTGGTAAGATAAACAAATGATTTATGATACCCCCGAGCCAAGACAATATCTGATTGGTCAAGACAACATTTGAGGTGTGGCCAACAAGCCACTTTAAATACTTTGGACACCATGAAATCTTGCTTTTTAGTCTGCTTTTGGAGTCTGCTTGTAGTCTCTAGCTATGCTGCTGCTATTAGTCATTTTAGCCTGCTCTTAGCTTTTAGCTTGTAGCTTTGCTACCTAGCTTTAGCTTTTAGCTTATAGCCATGCTGTTTAGCCATCAGTGTTCTTTGAGCGCGGTTCCAGCGTGCTTCAGCCTGCACACGCCTGCTGCTACTTAGCCACGATGAGAAGGAACACAACCTAGTCTCGTCAAACTTTATTTCTTTTCTTTTCCGTTTGAGAGTTTCGTGTTCTGAGTTAAGTTTTGTAACGTCGAGTCTCCGACGCCTGACCTCGGTTGCCCGTTCAACTTCAACCAGCCACACGACTCTGCACCTTCAGCCAACGCCCAAGCACGGGCTCCCCAAGACGTCACTTCAGCGACTGAACTTCCAGCCAATCAACGACCTCAGGATAGCCCTTTCACCGGGATTCTTTCACAGGAGACGCAAGTAACTTTACCTCCAGACTGTGACCTTTGCTGGTGTATCTAATATAATTTTAACCTCACTGAGGAACTCAATGCGAGGGCTAATTACGTGATTGATGGTTGTTCATGTCTATGCAATTTAACATATTGCTGTAAACTGGGGATTCCATATTTCCATTCTCTTAAACTCATCTTTCCCTAACTTTCGATCTTCCTGCAACTTGTGTGAATGTGTGTGTGCGTGCGTTTATGTGTTAGATTAGTTTATATGTCTTAGATTTATCTAATAAAGACTTATTCATATTGAAAAGAGAAGTATCTTGTGTTTTGTGCTTACAAGTTAATGTCTTAAACTGCCGATCTTGTTACTGTGCTAATTGATAGTGTTTCACTATAGTTTGGATATTAGTATCCAGCGCAGATTTGATGTTAAATGGCTCGTTCACTGACCAGCCGTGAAACAGTGATTCTGTTCAAATTCCCTTTAAAATCTTAAATGATTCCCTTTGAGCTAAATTGACCTGTTTCCCTTACAGCACTATGAGAACATGAACTGATTCACAGAGTCTTAACCTGTTCATTTGTCCTACAGGTAATCCTGCTCTTGAAGAGCTGCACACGGTCATCTGGTGTGACACAGCTGTGGTCAGATTGTCCCGCACATGCTCTCCTGTGCTGGCTTCTGTGTTTTGGGGTTCCAGAGTATCATCGTCATGATCCTCTAAATTTAGAAGACGGAGGTTGTGGAGCATTGCACAGCATGCAACAACATCTGCACAAAAGCAGAACTCACTTCCAGGGCCTTGAAGAAGAAGATGGAGCACAGCTGGTCTTCATCATCCTGAAGGCTCTCTCAACAATGTTCTGTGCACAAGCATCATTGGTGTTGAATCAAAGCTGTGCAGGATTCTGTTCAGGCTCTCTGTGTGCTGTGATGAGGCAGATGTGTGCACTCAAACAAGGATACCCACCATCAACCAGGATGTGTTTCCTGCAGGTGGATAGGCCTCCAGTGTTCTTCAGCACCCTGGCATCATACACAGACCCGGGATACTCAACAAAGATATCAAGGTACTCACCATGGTGGTGACCTGCAGCTGAACAGAATGAAACCGCTTCCTGTTGAAATAACATTAGGCTTCACTTTCTGGAGGTTCAGTTTGTATATGACAGCCATCTATTGTGTCAGCTACCAGAAGAAAAGCTTCTTCCACTGCCTGTCATCTGTGGTGGAGAAGGCAATCAGCCTCCTCAAAATCCCCATGACTGTCCTGCTCATTCTGTGCACAATGTTATGCAGCTCTTGGATGTCAAAGGCCATTATTGACAGCAGCCTGTATGATGCTGTTCACAGTCTGTAAATATGTAGTTTTTGTTTTTTAGAATAAAATTTCAATAGGTTACACATTTTTTTAGCGTTTTCATTTTTACCTATCGCTGTTTCTTTTCTCCTCTCCTCTCTCTCGCTGAAGTTTTTCACAAGTTCATCAAACAACTGTGGTAAGAATATTAAATCAAGCACGGTGAGTAATGGCTTCTCCTGCTATTGTTATTTGCACCTCTTGCCACATGTACAGTTTATCTATCTCTATCACTGATGAGGGATTCACATGTGATAAATTTAGGGACATAGTTAGGCTGACAGAGAAGATTTCAGAATTAGAGACACACATCCAAACTTTAATTGAGGACAGTAAGAATGTTAGGGCTCTAGGTACGGCTTTGGATGCGTCTAGCTCAGGGATTCCTGTACATTGTTCGGTTCCGGCAACAGAGCCCCCCTGCAGCAGGGCAACTGGGTGACAGTGAGGCGGCATAGTCGTGGGTAAAAAAACACTGCTCTTCTGTTACGATTAGAACAGGTTCTCCCAACTCAGTGATGCACCCACTGAGAAACTTGATGAAAGTGCGCCAGAGCGCCTGACATCTAGGCTAATTTAAAAGTACTGGCTAATGCTAAATGTAAATTCAGTAAGATTGTTATTCATGCCGGCTCTAATGATGTTTGACTTCGGCAGTCGGTGATCACTAAAAATAACATTAAAGAGGTGTGTGAACTTGCAAGTACGATGTCAGACCCTGTAATATGCTCTGGTCCACTCCCTGCTTACCGTGGTGATGAGATGCATAGCAGGTTGTCATCACTCAGTTGCTGAATGTCTAAGGGGTGCCCGCAGAATAATATAGGTTTCATAGACAATTGGACGAGCTTTTAGGGCAGACCTGAGCTGTTGTAAAGAGATGGTCTTCATCCCTCCTGGGGTGTCGCCACTCTTCTCTCTAGAAATATGGCACATAGTCTTAGAGTTTATATTTGACTGGGGCCCAGGTCAGGAAGCAGACAGACTGGCAAAACCGACCGTCTGCTAGTGTCCTCGTGTCAAAGAAGTCAGTTAATTCTCAGCACATAGAGACTCTTTCATCTAGATATCACACTATAGAGACTGTGTCTGTTCCCCGAACTAGGAAATACAAGAAACGTCCAAACCAATTTAAGAGTAACAATTTAATTGAGGTACAACAAATAAAAATAAAAAAAACAGATGCAATACGGATAAACAAATGATAAAAGTTGGCTTATTGAATATCAGATCACGTTCTACGAAAGCACTTTTTGTAAATAATATGATCACTGATCATAATCTAGATGTGCTTTGGTTGACAGAAACCTGGCTAAAACCTGATGATTACATTATTTTAAATGAGTCCACCCCCCCAAGATTACTGTTATCAACATGAGCCACATCCAAAAGGCAAAGGGGGAGGTGTTGCTTCAATTTATAACAATGTTTTCAGGATTTCTCAGAGGGCAGGCTTCAAATATAACTCGTTTGAAGTAATGGAGCTTCATATAACATTATCCAGAGAAACAAATGTTAATGATAAATCCCCTGTGATGTTTGTACTGGCTACTTTATACAGGCCACCAGGGCACCATACAGATTTTAATAAAGAGTTTTTATTAAAGAGATTTTACATCCGAGTTAGTTCTGGCTGCAGATAAAGTTTTCATAGTTGGTGATTTTAATTTCAATGTTGATAATGAAAAAGATGCATTGGGATCAGCATTTATAGACATTCTGAACTCTATTGGGGTTAGACAACACGTCTCAGGACCTACTCATTGTCGAAGTCATACTCTAGATTTAATTCTGTCACATGAAATTGATGTCGATGGTGTTGAAACTATGCAGCCAAGTGATGATATATTATCATTATTTAGTTTTGTGCAAATTTCATATAACCAAAATTGTAAATTCTACATCTTGTTAGAACCATCATTTCTACCAAAATAGACTGCTTTGTAATAAATCTTCCTGATGTATCCGAATTCTTTAGCATATCCAAAACCTCAGAACAACTTGATGATGTAACAAAAACTATGGACTCTCTCTTTTCTAGCATTTTAAATACAGTTGCTCCTTTACGCTTAAGGAAGGTTAAGGAAAACAGTCTGACACCATGGTATAATGAGCATACTCGCACCCTAAAGAGAGCAGCCCGGAAAAATGAGCGCAGCTGGAGGAAAATAAAACTAGAGGTATTTCGTATTGCTTGGCAGGAAAATACCTATCCTACAAAAAAGCATTAAAAACTGCTAGATCCAATTACTTTTCTTATCTCTTAAAAGAAAACAAACATGACCCCAGGTATTTATTCAATACAGTGGCTAAATTAACAAAAAAAATAAATAAATAATAAAGCATCAACAAGTGTTGACATTTCCCAACATCACAGCAGTAATGACTTTATGAACTACTTTACTTCTAAAATCGATACTATTAGAGATAAAATTGCAAACATTCAGCCGTCAGCTACAGTATCACATCAGCACTATAGATCCCCTGAGGAACAGTTCCACTCATTCACTAAAGTTCACTAAATCATCTAAACCAACAACATGTTAGACCCTATTCAATCTAAGCTCCTAAAAGAGGTGCTTCCAGAAGTCATACAGTAGATCCTCTTCTCACTATTATTAATTCCCTATTGTCATTAGGATATGTCCCCAAAACCTTCAAACTGGCTGTTATTAAGCCTCTCATCAAAAAACCACAACTTAACCCCAAAGAACTCGTTAATTTTAGACCAATCTCGAATCTCCCTTTTCTGTCCAAGATACTAGAAAAGGTAGTATCCTGAAAATTATATTCCTTCTTAGAGAAAAAAATGGTGAGGATTTCCAGTCAGGATTTAGACTGTATCATAGTAATGAGACTGCTCTCCTCCTTAGAGTTACAAATGACCTGCTCTTATCATCTGATCGTGGTTGTGTCTCTCTGTTACTGCTATTGGATCTTAGTGTTGCGTTCGACACTATGGACCACAACATTCTTTTGCATAGACTAGAACACTTTGTTGGCATTAATGGAAGTGCATTAGCATGGTTTAAATCATACTTATATGACCGCCATAAATTTGTAGCAGTGAATGACGAGGCAGAATCATATCGATCACAAGTGCAGTATGGAGTACCTCCAGGCTCAGTACTAGGGCAGCTACTCTTCACGCTTTACATGTTACCTTTGGGAGATATCATCAGGAAACATGGTGTTAGCTTTCATTTTTATTACTGATGATACTTAGCTCTATATTACTTCACGGCCCGGTGAAACACACCAATTTGAAAAACTAATGGAATGCATAGTCGATATAAAAAACTGCATGACGAGAAATTTCTTACTGCGAAATTTTGAAAAAAACGAAGTTTTAATTATAGGACCTAAAAACTCTGCATGTAATAACCTACACTGTCTAAGACTTGATGGCTGCTCTGTCAATTCTTCGTCATCAGTTAGGAACCTAGGTGTGCTATTTGATCGCAATCTTTCCTTAGAAAGCCTAGCATTTGTAAAACTGCATTTTTCCATCTCAAAAATATATCTAAATTATGGCCTATGCCCTCAATGTCAAATGCAGAAATGTTAATCCATGCATTTATGACCTCAAGGTTAGATTATTGTAATGCTTTATTGGGTGATTGTTCTGCACACTTAGTAAACAAACTACAGCTAGTCCAAAATGCAGCAGCAAGAGTTCTTACTAGAACCATGAAGTATGACCATATTAGCCCGGTCCTGTCATCGCTGCACTGGCTCCCTATCAAACATCGTATAGATTTTAAAATATTGCTTATTACTTATAAAGCCCTGAATGGTTTAGCACCTCAGTATTTGAATGAGCTCCTTTTACATTATACTCCTCTACATCCGCTACGTTCTCAAAACTCAGGCAATTTGATAATACCTAGAATATTGAAATCAACTGCGGGCGGCAGATCCTTTTCCTATTTGGTGCCTAAACTCTGGAATAACCTACCTAACATTGTTCGGGAGGCAGACACACTCTTGCAGTTTAAATCTAGATTAAAGATCCATCTCTTTAACCTGGCATACACATAACATACTAATATGCTTTTAATATCCAAATCCGTTAAAGGATTTTTAGGCTGCATTAATTAGGTAAGCCGGAACCGGAAACACTTCACATAACACCCTATGTATTTTTTTATTTTTTTATTTGTATAGCGCTTTTTACATGACAATCGTTACAAAGCAACTTTACAGAAAATTGTGTTTCTACAATATTTAAGTAGTAGCTTATGGTGGTGACTGTCAGTTTGTGCATGTTTGACAGGATTTTTTGAAAAAATTAATACAAGATGTAGTCAGCTAGACGATGAACATTATTAATATTATTAATTAATAATTATTATATGATGCAGTCACATTTGTAGCAATATTTGTTAGTTCTGTTTGTTGATTCAGGGTCAGCATCATTTGGGGTCCTCTGAGGGTCAGCATCATCTCTTCTCAGGTGTTCTGGATCCAGACTGGAGCTTGTGTAAATCCTAGTTAAACATAAACAAAATAGAGACATCATTAGCATAGCTGCTGATCCAACAAACTAAAATTAGTTTAACCCAAGCTAATGAATAAAAATGCACATTTGATCAGATGCAACTACACTCAGAATTTAAGAGAAACATTATTCGAATGCTTGGCTAAAGAGATGCGTTTTTCATCTAGATTTAAACAGAGAGAGTGTGTCTGAACCCCAAACATTATCAGGAAGGCTATTCCAGAGTTTGGGAGCCAAATGTGAAAAAGCTCTACCTCCTTTAGAGGACTTTGCTATAGGAACTACCAAAAGTCCAGCGTTTTGTGACCTTAGGGTGCGTGATGGGTTGTAGCATGGTAGAAGGCTAGTTAGGTACGCAGGAGCTAAACCATTTAGGGCCTTATAGGTAAGTAATGATAATTTGTAACTGATACGGAACTTAATAGGTAGCCAGTGCAGAGACTGTAAAATTGGATTAATATGATCATATTTTATTGACCTGGTAAGGACTCTAGCTGCTACATTTTGGACAACCTGTAGCTTGTTTATTGACGAAGCAGGGCAACTACCTAGAAGTGCATTACAATAGTCCAATCTAGAGGTCATAAATGCATGAACTAGCTGTATGAAGAATTCTTCATACAGATCATTTTTATGCAGGAAGGTGCTCAATTGAGCAGACACAACTTTTTCTAAAATTTTAAACATAAATGGAAGATTTGAAATAGACCTATAATTTGCCAGTTCACTAGGATCTAGTTTTGGTTTCTTAATAAGAGGCTTAATAACAGCCAGCTTGAATAGTTTTGGGATGTGAACTAAAGATAACGACGAGTTAATAATGTTGAGAATTGGTTCTTCGGCTACAGGTAACAACTCTTTCAGTAATTTAGTGGGTACAGGATCTAATAAACATGTTGTTGGTTTAGATACAGTGATAAGTTTAATTAGCTCTTCCTGTCCTATAGTTGTAAAGCACTGCAGTTTATCTTTAGGTGCGATGGATGAAACTGAAGTGTTAGACATTGTAGAATCTACATTCACTATTGTATTTCTAATGTCATATATTTTATCAGTGAAGAAATTCATAAAGTCATTACTATTAAATGGTGCTGTAGGGAACTTTTGTAAAAAAATTTTTTTACATATTTATTAAACCTGTCATTATGTCCTGACAGTAGAATATGAGACAGATAATCTGTGAAAAAAATCAAGCTCCTCTGGCTCCTCCCAGTGGTGCTATTGCCATTTGCAGAAACTCCATCGCTCCCGGTAAAAAATAACCAATCAGAGCTGCGGTCCGTAACTTTGTTTGTGTTCAAAATGTAGAAAAATGTATATAATAAGCGAGTACACCATGAATCCATTTTCCAAACCGTGTTTTTGGGTTGTCCTGAATCACTAGGGTGCACCTATAATAAGTGTTTATATTCGGACTATTTTAGATTGCTTCGGGGATACCGCGGCGGAGTAACCCAGTACCTTTGTGATTCTTCATAGACATAAACAGAGAGAAGTAGTTCCGGCTACGATGTTCTTCCGCAAGACGCAAGCAGTTCTGTTTATTAACCGCTAGAGCGTCAAAAGTTCCCTACCGCAGCTTTAACGTTGGTGGAATATTTGAATCAGGTGGCGTCTGGTAATTTGTTAATTTAGCCACTGTGCTAAATAAAAACCTTGGATTGTTTTGGTTATTTTCTATTAGTTTGTGTATATGCTCTGCCCTAGCAGTTTTTAGTGCCTGTCTATAGCTGGACATACTGTTTATCCATGCAATTCTAAAAACGTCCAAGTTAGTTTTTCTCCATTTGCGTTCAAGACTACGAGTTTCTTTCTTGAGAGAGTGAGTATTACTGTTATACCATGGCACAGTACGTTTTTCTCTAACCTTTTTCAATTTGATGAGGGCAACAGCTTCTAATGTATAAGAGAAAATGGTGCCCATGTTGTCAGTCATTTCATCTAATTCATGTGTATTTTTGGGTACAAATAGCAGTTGAGATAGATCAGGCAGGTT
Source organism: Carassius auratus (assembly GCF_003368295.1). Taxonomy (NCBI): domain Eukaryota; kingdom Metazoa; phylum Chordata; class Actinopteri; order Cypriniformes; family Cyprinidae; genus Carassius; species Carassius auratus. Next base: position 172,778 of record NW_020525886.1, read on the forward strand.
ATTTGCGAATCTTTCTTTGGCGGCTGGAACAATAGTTCTGCCCAGACGGTAACGCTGAGACATATTGTTAATATCAGTTATACGCAGCATGCACGATACAAGGAAATGGTCTGTAATATCATCACTTTGAGATACAATACCTATAGCAGTAAGATCGATTCCATGAGATATAATTAAATCTAGTGTATGATTAAAACGATGAGTGGGCCCGGTGACATTTTGCTTGACTCCAAAAGAGTTTATTAGGTCAGTAAACGCAAGTCCTAATGTATCATTTGTATTATCAACGTGAATATTAAAATCTCCCATGATTAGCGCCTTATCAACTGTAACTAAAAGGTCTGAGAGGAAATCTGCAAATTCTTTTAGGAATTCTGTATACGGCCCTGGTGGTCTATACACAGTAGCCAGAGCAAGATATACATTAGATTTCTTTTGCATGTCTGACAGTGTAACATTTAGCAGAAGTATTTTAAAAGAGTTAAACCTATATCCTGTTTTCTGGGTAACATTGAGAAAATCACTATATATTGTTGCAACACCTCCGCCACGACCAGTCTGACGGGGCTTATAACAGTAGTTTGGTGGAGTAGACTCATTTAGACCTAAATAATCATTTGGTTTTAGCCAGGTTTCAGTCAAGTAGAGTACATCAAAACTATTATCTGTGATCATTTCATTTACAATAACTGCTTTGGGTGTGAGTGATCTAATATTTATGAGACCAAACTTTAAAAATTGTTTTTGTTCATTTACTTTACTTGTTTCTGGTTTAATTACGATAAGATTTTTTCTAGATCCTACATTATATTTATATTTTGACCTCACTATTCGGGGAACAGACACGGTCTTAATAGTTTTTACAGTGCAAGTACTTTTATCATTTAAGCGGGTGGAACAAAACTCATCATAATAGTTATCTGAGAATTGTCTTACTAGTCACATGGAGCGAAGTGTCCTGGAGATGTTGTCAGAAAGCAGCTCCGCTCCGATTTTGCTGGGGTGTAATCCATCAGCGCGAAACAGCCTTGGACGCTCCCAGAAAAGATTCCAGTTATTAACAAATAGCAGTTTTTATTCTTTACACCATGACAACAACCATTCATTTAAAGCAAAACGTCTACTGAACCTTTCATGTCCTCGTCGATACGTGGGCAGTGGTCCTGACACGATGATCATCGCCGCGGGCGTAGTGCTGCGAACCGTCTCGATCAGGCTGCTGAAGTCCCTCTTCAGCGTCTCCGTCTGCCGCAGCGTGGGGTCGTTAACCCCGGCGTGAAGCACGACCGCTCTGGGGCTCTCGTCGTCCTTCAGGATCGCGGGTATCTGTGCAGAAACATCGAGAACACGAGCACCAGGCAAACAATGAGTGTGCACTTTACCTTCGGCTAACGTAGCACGGACGTGTCGGACGATGGAATCTCCAATGATCACAGCGTCGTGTCCTGTCTCGCGGAGGGGAGCGAAGCGGTTCTGGATGGAGATCTCGAAGGCAGGAGGGGGAGAAGTCATCGCCCGGGGCCCGGCTCGCGTCCTCCGCTGTGGATGCACCCAGGGTCTGTGGTGTCCCGGCATCGCAGTGAAGGACATCTGGGAAGATCACGTCCTGGGTGCACTGGGCCTGTATAGAGAAACACACAGAGTAGACGTGGTGGGACTATTAGCAGCACACTCTATACTTACCCCGGACTTTTGAGCATCAGCCCAGGATGATTCTCCGCTCTCTCAGCTGGGCCTGCCTCTCCTCCAGGTCACGAATCTGCTTCCCCACGGCCTCGAGCTCGAGCAGCACAGAGTGCAGCTCGAGCGTGCCCCCACCTTCAATCAAAGGTAGACATTCATCCGCCATTAAAGCAAGTAACAGTGAGTACAGCAGTGGTAATGTGTGTGAATAGAGTATTGGCAATGTAAGCGCTGTTAGCAGCAACCACGCTTGCTGATGCTAACGGGCTATAAGCTAATAGCGGTCCCGGGAGATCAAAATAAAACTAGTGATAGCGAGGCGCTCTGATTGTTTTTGTTGTAGAATACAATAGAGGATATATTCACACGTTATATAAACGGAAACGATGGTGTATAAAATTGATTTTTAAGTTAAAAATAGTAGATGAAAAGAATATAGTGACGGAGCTCAAACGCAGTACAGACACCAACAACAAACAATATTATTGCTAATATTTAAGGTTTATGTATGATTGATTACACTACTTGTGAAAAATTATTATTAAATGTTTTCAAGCTGATATTTGCAGAAAAAAATTGTACTCTTTGTGTGATATAGATTAAGTGAACTATATTAAATTATATAAACATAAAAAGCATGCAGAAGCCAATCTCCAATCACTCCACCGGCCTCGCTCCTCCCACGTCCCTCGGCCCCGCCCCACTCGTCACAGATAACATACCATGTTAGTTGATCTATAGCGGGTGATGAGTGCCGCCATGTTAGTTTGTGCTGAATCCGAGCTGTGGGAATTACAACACATAAATTAATTCCTTCTTCCTGACATTAAAGTAAGTTTCTGGTGAACAGGGAGTAGAATAGAGTACATTTTATTGTTAACTGCACTATTTGTATATTATATCAATCAAACAAGTTGTCAAATTAGATTCATAAGGATAGTTTTTGCCACTTACCCGTATGTCAGTGTGTACTATTTTACAAAGTAGAAATGTATATTTTGTTAAAACTTTTATGAATTTAAATGCCTGAAACTTGAAGCATTATGTGGTTGAAAACACTGAATAGTTTTGAGATATGCCAAGTGCTGAGTGCATCCATCTATGACTCAAAAGCAGATTTGAATTCAGCAGCTGATCACATGATGATTTGATAGATATAGACCTATTCCCTTTGAGGGAAAAGATGGGGATGGTCCTATAATTGTTTATTAGTGTTTCACACCACTGTGGGCGAATTATTATTCAGCTCTGAGATCAAACCCTTCACACCTGATAGAGCTGGATCTCACAGGAAATGATCCTGGAGAATCAGGAGTGAAGCAGCTCAGTGATTTACTACAGGATCCAAACTATCAACTGAAGACACTGAGGTGAGATGTGATGAGATTATGCAAAATAAATGGTATGCAGGTGAATTATTTGTGTTAATATTATTTCACTTATACAAAATAAACCATTTCACACTCTGAATCATTATCCTACGGTGCTCCAAACTGTGATTAAAATGGTTGCATTTGCAACCATACATATTCAATTACAAGTGAAGTTTTTGCTGAGGTCGCCACTGGCGACTACAGTGTAGGCCTGTGTGTTTACATGTTATAACTTAAAAATGTGTAATGCTTTTTTTTCCTGATTGTTTTGTGATCACATCTTTTGTTATGTTCGCGTATTAAACTGAGATGATGCACATCAAAGTTTTAGTGGAAAAAAGTTTCAAACAGTCCTCGTCTTCGTCATGTAGCAGCACTGATGGACACCTGATAAATGCAAATAAGTGAAATGGAGACTTGAAGAAAAAGTGCAGAAAAACAGCATTTATTTTGTGCACAACTTGAACAAACTGCAACAGCTATTGACAATATCGTAAACAATTCTGTTATCATTCATAATATGGCTTCTTCTTGCCAAGATTTTAGTTCTATGCTGTGTTAAGTTAATGCATGAACTTCATTATTTTAAGGCGAGACACTGCAGGCAAAAACAATGTTTTTTCAAGCACCTGTCAATTTTGAGATTTTGGGCTTTTTGGTTTTTCATAAAGTGCTTTTTCAAACTAGTGGAAGGAAAACATCCAAAAGACACTGTTAAGTGTTTCTTTTATAGCACTTTATCGGTTTGTGTCAATAGATTTCAATTACAATACATATTTTTAAAGGCCGTTTTCTCAAAATGAGTTTTTTCTTCAACACTGAGCCATAAATCTCAACTTCAGTAGCACGTACACACACCAAACTTGACATTTTTATTCCTGTCTGTATTCTGAAGATTTTTACAGAGGGATTTGTTCATATATATTGTCCTTGATTATATACAACATTTTATTCCCCCCAAAATTGTGAAAATATATTGTTTTCTGGCTGTTCAAAGTGTTTTCTGAATTATGGAGTGACAAAAAAAGATAACCAGAATTCCCTCTGTAAAAACATTTGACTCTAATATGTCAAAAAAATTAAACAAAAAATTTGAAACTGACTTCATCTAGTGTTCAGATTTTTGTACTAGAAATGTATGCAAATTAGCACATATTTCATTAAAGAATGCCTCATTTGCATATTTAAACATAACATTTTTGAAAACTTGTAATACAAAAAATGTTTGCAATAATCAATGTAATCAATCAACTGGGTAAGTAAGGTGATAACTATTAGATATTTTTTTTTCCCTATTCACCTGCAGTGTCTCGCCTTAAGCGCACTTGCCGTACAATTTTTGTTAAAAGCTTTGTGCTTTGTTACTTTATAATAATAAAAAAAATCCAAATTCATTATGAAACTCAAATAATAACTACAGTTTTGATGCTCTTAAAAATGTCAGGCGCAATCGCGAGTTACTGCCTCAGTTCAAGCAGCATGTGAACCTATTATATCTTTCTCTTTACTACTAGAGTACATAATGGACATTAATTAACATCAAAAGGTAGGGTAGGCTATTTTATAAGACAGCCTCAACAGTTTCAAACTACAGTAAACATGTAAAGCTTGTAAACTTTGCAAGTGCAACGTAATATACATTCACCTGAAAAACCATTCGGTGTCCATAAGCTGATCAGTCAGCTAAAAAAAAAAAAACTATAAAGAGGAGCATTTTGCTATATTTATATGCTATTGCATTTTAATATTTTTTACTTAAACTGTTCTACATGACTCAACTCCTCCTTTAAAATTGCATTTTACTAATAAGAAAAACAGGCTGAAAGTGTGAAAGACATACAGTACACTCTTCAAAAATAAAGGTGCTTAAAAGCTTCTTTATGTAACCATTTTGGTTTTACAAAGAACCATTCTGTTAAAGGCTCTTTAAAATACGTCTTTCTGACCATTTTATAATCTGAAGAACATTCTTTCACCACAAATAACCTTTTGTGAAACGTAAAGGTTCTTCAGATGGTAAAGGTTCTTAATGAAACCATTTAGACAAAAAAAAAAAAGAAAGTTATTCTGTGGCATTGTGAAGCACCTTTATCTTTGTGTATGACAACAGTTACAGGATGTATGGAGGAGGAGCCCAACCTACACTCAGTGGCCACGTGATGCTTAAGGTCCATGATATTGATACAGATTCTGTGTAATAAACGATGTGTGCCTGCATTTTTCAAGTTGGAAAAGACATTTAGTTCCCAGGTCATCTACAAGATGGATTAAAATGCTTATAAAGTCAAGAAAAGATTTGATATAAACACATGACTTTATGATTGAAAGGTTAAAATATATGTAAAATTGTATAAAATAAATAAAACATGTTTATTCTGTGCAACCTTAAAAAATCATTTGGTGCCTTAATTTTATTTCTACTATTAGCCAATGGCTCTTTACTCTATTTTTTTGTTTGGAGCCCTGTGCTACGTTTCATTAGATCAAGTTTATGGAATTGAATTGAATCTAATTGCTCATCTTCTCTTCTGCAGGTTTTTGGGTCCTGCTGCTAATGAAGCATGTCAGTATGTGACAGGAATTGTGGGTAAAAACCCGTTACTCCTGAGAGAACTGAATCTGAGTGAACATGAACTAGGAGACACACGAAGTGAATCAGATCGCTGCTCTACTGCAGGATAAACACTGTAAACTCAACACACTGATGTGAGTATTTCACAAAATGTAAAATGTTACATTACTTTTAATACTAATAGTACTGTACTTTATTATACTATTTTCTCATTTGTTTAAGCCAGAGGCATTTTTCTCTCAACACCAGAGTTACATTAATGTGGAGTATTAAAAGTAAACAGCCCATCAAAGAAACAAATAATTATTATCTTAGCTTTGATCATGGGTCAATGATTATTTTAGTTACTGTAGATGGAGAACAATGATAAAAATAACTGCCATGTGTTAATTATGTGTAATATAGGCTAAATGTATGTACATTTTTTTTATTTTATTATTTTATTTTCAAAAGTATTTATTTCAGTATATATTTCTACACAAAGATTTAGCTTGAAAGTGTATAGATTTGTGCTTAAAATTAGGTGATTTTTAAAGCTGAGGGTTGTGAAGAAAATTACTTTTTAAATATTGATTAATGAAATTAATATAGCTTTATTTGTTCATTTATTGTAATAGCACTCTGAATATAAACCAAACCACCAGCAGATGGCGGCAATTCACTGTCATAAGGAGTGAGTCATTCAGGTTTTTTATTTCATCAAATGATTGTTTCTGATGGCTGCTTCATTCAGGAACAAAGCAAGTGACAGTCTTTATGAATGGGTCATTGAATCATTGGCTCCCTTGATTTGTTCAAAAAAGTGGATTCAATAAAGAACAAGACATCATTATGTGTTTCCTGAAAAGGCACAACAGTTCTGCTGTGGCTTTGTTTGCAACAATACTGACAATATTTAGTGTAAATTGTAACACAATATTAACTTCTTGTTTCTTTAACTATTGTATACAATCAATGTCACATTTGCAGATATTTGGGGAAAACAGCAATCTTGCTCTTGTTAAACTACAAGATATGATGCAAATGTAAGAAAAAAGCCCATAGAGGGGCTTCATTTGCCCTCTTATCTTGTATTTTAGGGTCATCTAACAAACATGTCATGGGCCACATGACGTCCTGAACCATGAGCAGCAGCTACATGCAATATAAAATGGCATACTGGGCCAGGCAGGGTTTATTAAAAGTGTTGTTGTTTTTTTCCCCAATAATTATTTGCTTCAAATAAATGTGTTAAACTGATAGCAATTTAAATTTTAATTAAAAAAACTATTTTGTAAATGTTGAAATTAACATGAATGCTATAGAGGTATTGTTTACCATTAGTCCATGTTTGCTAATGTAGTTAACTAAGGAAACAAAAGTGACATGACTACAGCCAATTATGGTGACTCAGAATTCTTTCTCTGTATTTAACCCATCCAAAGTGGATACACACACACCGTGAACACACACACACACAGAGCAGTGGGCATCATCTATGCTGCAGCACCCGGGAAGCAGTTGGGGTTCAGTGTCTTGATCAAGGGCACCTCAGTAGAGGTATTGCCGGCCCGAGACTTAAACCCACAACCCTAGGGTTAGGAGTCAAACTCTTTGACCACTAGGCCACGACTTCCCCCCTCACACACTGCAAACAGTTTGGCTGAGAACAACAGACCTAAACATATTTGACCCTTTGCGTTAAAAATTGACACTGACACAGAAGAACCAGTCTTAAAATTAAGTGGAAGAGAAGGAATGTTTATTAACTTGATATTTCTGAAATGAAAGGTGCTGTTACGACAGAATTTCAAGCTTTCAAAGTAAAGTTTATAAATGGTTTTGAAAGAAATCTCCAATACTCATCAAATTGCATTTATTTATAAAAAATACATTAAAAACTGTAAATCTACAATTCCTCTCATGCTGCAGCTCCATTATTCCAGCTTTCGGAGTCACATGATCCTTCAGAAATCATTCTGATTGATGAATATAAGAGAATCTAATCTCACAGAACCTAAGAAGATACCAACTATGGGTCTCATTATAGTTGGTTTTATTATAGTAAAACTGTAGTAACCCATGTTTTTTGGCGTATTGACTCCCATTTGTCTAACCACAGATTTACTACATATACCGTGGTTAAACTATGGTTAATATAGCAAAACCATGGTTAATTTGTGGTTACCATGGTTTAACTATAGTAACCATGGTTTTTTGGTTTCATTTGTAGTAAAACCATGGTTAATTTCCGTAAGGGCTATTACTGGCTCTCATAATAAAAGTTAAAAGAAAAACCGTATGTAATTAATATATATAATATTTTTTTCAAAATGCTGTGTAAATATGTACCCGATTATGAATTAAAATGCAGCCGTATTAATGAGCAAAACGTTCAGACGTTAAACGCACTATTTACGCGTGGCTGGGAGCAGGTGTAGATTTCTTTCGTACCAACTAACATTTGGAAAATACGAACGTTTTAATGAATCCGAAAATATACGCCAAAACCACTTTACACGCGATTTACACAAAAATTCGTTCTGCTCGTGTTTCATGAATGAGACCCTATATCTTTATATAAGTATAAGGGATTGATGTTATTTTTCACAGAAAAATAATTAATAACCTCCACCGAAAAATTTGAGGTAAAATCACTGCAGTAAAAAGGGTGATCATGAATTCCATGAAAGGAAGAACAAACTTAAAGATCTTCTGTAAAAACAGCCCTGTGGATAATATAATTTTTTTTTTTTTTTTTTTTTACCTCTGGGGTAACAAGGTCAGTGTCAGATAAAGAGTGAGAGAAACCTCAATATTGCCCTAGCTGTGGCACTGAAAATCACTTGCTTAAAAATGTGCTTACACTTTCTCAAGTAATTTACTGTAAAAAAGAAGCAATTTATGGTCTTTTTGTTTAATTTAATGGATCCTTGAATTAAAGTATTGCATTTCTTAAAATCGTAATGAGCTCAAACATATAAATGGTACTGTAAATGTTATAAGAGTTCTCATTATCAATAAATAATAATCAACTTATTTAATGAACTAATGATGACACAGGAGTGAATCACTTATGTGACGTCCTACAGGATTCACACTGTAAATTGGAGAGATTGAGGTCAGTAACAATAAAATGCTTAAACTCATTTCAACAGTTTAAATAAAGACACTTTGTACTCAATATATCTGTGCACTCAGTCCATGCAGTGTGCTTCATTTATCAGCTTGCACACAGCAGCTATACATGCATTAATATTGATTAATATAGTGTTATTCATATTATTGATTAATATTAATGATATGAATATTCTAGTAATTAGATATATGTACATAATATACATTCTTAATCTCTGATATCTTCTTTCTGCTGTCTGTTTGCTCTGTTGTTGTTGTTGGTTTTTTTGACACAGTACAAGTACAGTACTTGCACCGCATGGTATCTGTTTTTGATAGCAGAGCCTTTTAATGAGTATAGTGCAAAAGATCATTATAAAGACCAATGCCAATACTCCATCCCTAGTGAAGGGAGACTCTTGGATTGAAAACCTCAGTGATCTACTGAAGAACACACAATTCATGCTGGAGAAACTACAGTTAGTATCATTTTACTATACAGCATTTAAAGTGTGATGAAATCTCATTATGCTGTTAGCTAATGGACTGATGGATATGATATGTACAAGAATAATTGTTCTTTTTTATTTTTATTTTGAATCAATATAAACTTTGTTTCATATACTGTCATCTATCTGGCAAATCCTTGCTGCAAAAAGACAAATTTAAGAATAGTGTAACTTCAGTGACTTGATTGCTGTTACATGGCTTTACAGTACTTTTCACATAATCTATTTTAAGAGTTTTTTTATTATTATTATTTATTGTTTTTTTTAATTATGTGTTGGTAAGCTACCTTAAAAAAAAAAAAAAAAACTTTGGTGATTCATGTATACAATTACCTTAATTTTCTCAAATGACAACAGGAAAATAGTCAATTTAAATGTATGACCTGTGTGTTGATTCTATATTTTAATCTACATGAAGAAATCACATTTATTTATTTATTTTTTGTCAAAGTAAAAGTAAAAGGAAATATGCTCCAGATTTGAGTTTGTTACTAGTATCCTCAATTCAAAATATGGATTGGCATATGGTTCAATAATTAAGTTTCCATGTTTTACTGATGACTTAGCGACACTGTGAAATTTGCTTCTGAATTTAACTTAAACATGTACTTAACGTGGATCTGATTCATTGTCTTTTCTCTTTCTGTCTTTAGTTTGTGTAATTGCATGATTACAAACAAAGAGTGTTTCATCCTGACCTCAGCTCTGATATCAACCCACATAGCATTCAGACTTGGCCCACATGTGGCCTAAAGGTGGCACTGCTGGCCTCCTGTCGGCAATGGCATGTACCCTTTCAGCCAGAGGTGGGCCATGTGTGGCAATGACTGCACGCGGGGATCCGGCAAACAACATGAGGGCCGATTGTTGATGGGAGGAGTGTGGCCCAGATCAGTCAGGTGATATGTGGCACAAATCAGGCTAAGATCTGGCAGCATATTATGTGACCCATGATAAACAAGATAAATACAATATTGCATGATAATAGTTAAATGATCACATACATTTTAAAGAAGTGTAATATTGTTAAAATGTATTCTTTGAAATGGCAAGTCAAAACAGAATGAAACATTATCATTTAAAAATTAACAAATCAGCCAAGTCCATTAAACTGCACTTAATTATAATTTTATGAAATTTTATATTAGTATTCTTGGTACAAATAAGAGAGTATTTATCCGTTATCATGTAATATTTTTTTGGTTTACTATGGGACATACACTGACTGATCCATAATAGCGAGTGGGGGCACATAATTTTTATTAGTATGCTGTCATGCACAAGCATTAAATAAAATTATCATGAAACTATTTTATTTTTATTCAAATCTTGTATCCATTTTCATTGTGTTTTTCTTTTTGTAATGGCATCTTTTTTAATAGTTTCTGAAAAAGTTACATTCAGTTATATAAAGTTACGTTCATTTTTATTGAACCTAATGTAATTCCATAGTTTTTAAAATAAAAAAAAGTATTATATCAAATTATGTAAATGGGAAGCGAAGAAAGTGCTGCTGGAGATGCAGTCGAAAGTGCCGCTGCTGCATTTTGCGCCAGTCCCTAATAACTGAGAGGAGAAATTCTTTCGCAGAAATCAGCTAAAGCTTACAAATCATTCACAATCCATCTCCAAACACGTTCAGATTCCCATTTTTGGCCTCGTTTACACTGCAAGTCTTGATGCCAAATTCTGATGTTTTTGGCTGTCATTGCCAAACATCCATTTATTATTCATTAATATTCATAAAACTCTAACACATTATAGAAAAAAGAGAATACATTTATATGCATATTTAAGAAATAAAAAAGCTAAACCTCACATGTTCCAGAATAAAATGAATGGAAGAGTGTGAATTGGCAAATATATATATAATTTTGTGAGAAATTTGTAACTATTTGTAAATATTGTACTAGTCATTCGATTCATGCATAATTTGCTTGTTTAACTGAATATTACAAAATTACGCATTATTTGGTAAATTAAGTGTTTCTAATGTAAATATCTAATTAATGTGCATATGTAATTCATGTCCATTACTTAATCTGTAACTAAAGTCTCAGCAGTGACAGAGACGAATAATGCATCACAGCAGGAAAATGTATCACACACAAAGCTGTAAAATACACGAACACAACCGTGACATGCTGAACCTGGTTCTTGTACTTTACTTTAGTGTGATGTGTTGACCTCTATTGGTGACCTCGAGGAACTGCAGATGTGACTTTTTCAGTTTCAATTCATCCACTTTCAGAAGAAAAATATTGGCATCTACTGCTGTACCTCCAATTATACCGATAGCTAGCTCTTTAACTAAACTAACTTTAAATAAAAATACAACAGGACTACTGATCTCTAAAAATGACTAATTATAGATCACTGATTTGAATCTGTCTACATGTAGCCCATAATAATTACATTTTCATTTCATACTTTCAGTTTGTCGTTTGATAAAGAAGTGCTAAATTACATTCACAGTTATGATCAGCGATATTTTAATAACTTCATTATGGAAGAGTTTAATCTTGACATCATGATGATGAAGGTCTTATACTAGACTTGTATTCTTACTAATCCAGCTCTTCTGAGTGCTCATCAGACTCTTCTTTAGACCCAGTAAACCATCCACCAATACTACTACTCTAGTTCACACCAGCCCTCCAGACTGTAAGGAGGAACCAGAAGAGAAAAACAGTGAGTGGAACAAACTGAAAATGAGTTACTATATTTTAATTAGTACATAAGAGACTGTAACAAAAATATTTTTTAATTTTATTTTTTAAATATAATACATTTAAACAAGTTACACGATGTTTGTCTGTTTGTGTTAGTGTGTCTGTGACAAATGGATGTTCGCTCACCTAAGTTCACAGTTTGAGTTTCGTAGCACATCAATGAGCTTCTTCTCTGAGTCTCCTATTTTATTGTAACTCAGATCAAGCTCTTTTAAAAACTGCAGCGCTTTTGTTTCAGCCAAAGTGTGAGTTAAAGAAGAAATGTCTGTAATGCCACAGTCATTTAGACTAGAAAGAGAAAGACAGACAGAGGAATAAAATTATTTTCCCTTTAACACAGAGTGTGATATTAACCCAGAGGACACAGACACGTTTGTCATTTCTTAGCATCATTTCTTACTAGTCAAAATCACAGTCACTTCAACAGGAAACCATGTGATGATGAATTTCAACTAATGGCTTTCCAGTGGCATTCATTTTTAAAACTATGGTGGTCTGCCGTAGTCTAATTAGTCCAAACCATTATCAAGTATCAAACCATAGTTTGATATGGAACTAAAAATATTTTAAAGTTATATAAACTTGCACTGTTGCATGTCACTCTCAGACAGACAGTGAACTGCTGTGAGTGAAGGAGACAGACTGAATGAATCTACAGTTCACTATGACAGTGGATGGAGCTCATGGTTTAATTTATAAAATATGTGTATATATAATAAAAATAACAATTAACTGGATAACTTATTTTGGTTAAAAATGTATACATTTGTTATTAACCTTGACTGAAATCATTTACACAAAATATTAAAAATGTTTTCATGTGTTTTATGTTTTGCATCATATTTTATAAATCAGGATTTTATGGCTCATATACCGTTATATATAGTGTGAATATGGGGCTCATACTTGAGGAAAAACAGTTCAAATTATTCCAAACTGAGCAAACATTAGAAATTTGGTGCAGTTGTTACTTATATGGTCACAATATAAGAAAAACCTCTCACAAAACTCTCAATAGATCCAGCTTCTTAATTTCCTGAAAGTGCACCAGCCTGCTGCATTTACTTTTAGAATGTACAATTTATTTCCCCTGACATGATGAATTTTGTATCTAGTTCAGATCTGACAGTGATATTCACAGTATTGACTAACAGACGTTCCCTATCTGTCGGTCACTACGAGTTATGTCGACCGACAAATGGGGTCTCACTTGGGAGGCCAATCATCTCTGAATTTAAGAGAAAACGCCAATGAAAATTGGCTAGTGGATTAACACACCTGAGCCACTCCCGTCCAGGTGCATCCACTCATTAGATTTTTGTTTCGGAGCCGAGTGGTTGTATGAAAGCTGTTATACTCCACAAAGCCATTCATCTGCTGTGTCGGGAAGCTGTTCTGGTTGGCGGTACGGCGCAAACAGCGGTGTCCCTTTCAGCGATTCCCCTGGGCGCTTCAACTAAGAGAGCAGATTTCCTAAAAGAGCAAATCGCGGACGATTCGCGTCTTTTTCAAGACGCCGTTTCGTCCGCGTCCTTCTGGATCCGGTCGTTTCCTGTTCTCTGACAACGGCCACGTTCGCTGTCTTCCGTGTCTGGGCATTCAGCACGCTGAAGGCGCGTTCGTGGATGGTTCATGCACGCACTGCGTGTGTGACCATGGCAACGCTGTGATCGCGTCTCCCCTTTCTTAAAGGGAAGGGAGTAGATCCCTCTGTCACTACCCGTTCTGGTTTCTCTGTCTCGAGCAGAGGACCGCCGGCTAGTGCTCTGGGAGATTTGAAGGTGACAGTGAGAGCTTCTCCGCCGGGCCACGCCCCACGGACCTCTTACCCCTTCTGCAGTGTTTGTCCTGTGCGGCTGCTGGGTGATTTTGCTGGGCTGTCTTATGGCAGTCCCAACGGGTCATTCAGTTTGCCGCCGGAGATCAGATGTCGATTGCAGCATTGGGGATGGGCTGTTGACCTCTGTGGATGAAGATTTGGCGGGGCTGCCCCCCTCGGGTGTTGTCGCCACTGCCGAATTGGACCCAGAGTTGACAGCCGTGCTTGCCCGGGCAGCTGTGAGCATCAGGATGGAGGTGAATGCACCGCCCAGCCCTGAGTGCTCATGGCTGTTTGATTGGTTCTCGGTGTGAAGCGCGACTCACAACCACGTTTTACTCTGGTTCCTTTCTTCCCGGATGTGCATGGGGAAGTGATGTAGTTGTGGATGGCCCCTTTTACGGCCGGAAGCAGCTCATTTCCTTCCTCCGTCCTCACTACCCTCGATGGCGGGGCAGCTAGGGGTGCGTTGACATTCCCCAGCAGGAGAGTGCGATTGCGGTGCACTTGTGTCCGCAAAACGCCGCCACTGGGAGGGATAGTCCGCGCCTCTAACCCAAGGCCTGTAAGCTGTCAGCCGCGCTCGCTACCAAGGCTTACAGTGCTGCGGGCCAAGCTGTCTCTGCTTTGCATGCCATGGCTATCCTGTAAACCCAACAAGCCAAGGCTTTAACAAATGCACGAGGGTAGGACCAACCCGAGGTTGATGCAGGAGCTGCGCATGGTGACTGACCTCCCCCTTCCGGGTGACGGAAGTCACAACGTAGTCCCTCGGGTAGGCGATGTCCACTCTGGTGGTCCAGTAGTGCCGTTTCAGGTTCAGCCTGGTCTGTATGAGAGACATTGACAAAGTGCACTTTCTCGATGCTCCCATATCCCAGGCTGTCCTGTGTGGCGACGCTGTCAGGGGCTGTGCCCAGTAGTTCCTGACAGAACAACAGCAGACTGAGGCCATACAGCACATCTCGCCACGACGTGATCCTCCGGTTGCCACCATTCTGTCGCAGGCAGTGCCTCAGCCTGCTCGACGCTGTGGGCGCCCCCCTGCGTCCTCCACACCAGCTCCGCCCCGTGCTGAGAGTTCTTCGAGGCCGGCGCGTCGAGCCCCGCGCAGGAGAGCGGCGCCCACCGTGTCACTCCCGGCTGCGAAGTCCTCAAAGAAGTTGACTAAGCGGCCCTGACACGTGCAACTCAGAGATGTGGGATTCTGCTCTTCAGGAGCTGGCGAAGACAGCGCCACTCCTTCCCCCGCAGGAGGGCCGGGTGGAAAATCTTCAGTTATGTTTCTTTCTGTTCCGCCGCTGGTCAAACGGCCAGTGGCACCCACTTTTCCCTTTCCTCTGAGTTGCAAGGCTCGTGGGTTGACAATGAGCGAGGCGCAGCCTCCTCACTCTCACCCACGACGCCCCTTTCGCCAGCGGCCAAGAGGTCGCGGTTCGGAGACGCAACGCCTCTCCACGCGTCTCTGGCCAGTTCCTCCGGGAACACGGGGAGTGTGGTTGTGATGATCCAGGACGCAGTGCCTTCTGGGCCTTCCGACATGACTCCCCATCGCTGCACCACTGCGGGTATGTCGACTGTCCCTTTGTTGCCACTTGTACGGAGACTGGGAGCGTGGCTTGCGCTGCCCAACCCGTCACGCTGGCTCATCCAGACGGTCCGACTCGGCTATGCGATTCAGTTCGCCCGGCGACCCCCCCAAGTTCAATGGCGTGCTCGAGACTTCGGTGGCAGTCCGGGACGCCTCTGTCTTGCGCGAGGAGATTGCTGTCCTGCTGGCGAAGGATGCAATCGAGCCGGTCCCTCCAGCCGAGATGAGGACGGGGTTTTACAGCCCTTACTTCATCGTGCCCAAGAAAAGCGGTGGCCTTCGACCTTTCCTGGATCTGCGAGTCTTGAATCGGGCCCTACACAAGCTCCCGTTCAGGATGTTGACGCAGAAACACATTATCAAATGCGTCCAGCCCCAGGACTGGTTTGCAGCGATCGACCTGAAAGACGCGTACTTTCATGTCTCGATCCTCCCTCGTCACAGACCGTTTCTGCGGTTTGCCTTCGAGGGTCAGGCGTGGCAGTACAAGGTCCTCCCCTTCGGGCTCTCCCTGTCCCCCTGTGTCTTCACGAAGGTCGCGGAGGGCGCCCTTGCCCCACTCTGGGAAGTGGGCATCAGGATCCTCAACTATCTCGACGACTGGCTCATTATGGCCCGGTCCCGAGAAGAGTTGTGCGATCACAGGGACTTCGTGCTCCGGCACCTCAGTCAGTTGGGGCTTCAGGTCAACTGGGAGAAGAGCAAGCTCTCCCCTGTGCAGAGAATCTCTTATCTCGGTATGGAGTTAGACTCGGTGAGTATGACGGCACGTCTCACCAGCGAGCGTGCCCAGTCAGTGCTGAACTGCCTGAGTTCCTTCAGAGGCAGGACAGTGGTACCACTGAAACACTTTCAGAGGCTCCTGGGGCATATGGCATCCGCAGCCGCAGTCTCGCCGCTCGGGTTGCTTCATATGAGGCCACTTCAGCACTGGTTACACTCCCGAGTCCCGAGAT
Organism: Carassius auratus; assembly: GCF_003368295.1. Lineage (NCBI taxonomy): Eukaryota > Metazoa > Chordata > Actinopteri > Cypriniformes > Cyprinidae > Carassius > Carassius auratus. The sequence continues at coordinate 189,109 of NW_020525886.1, forward strand.
GGGCATGGCACCGCGGTACACATCGTGTCACCATCACACCGATGTGTCGCCGCCTATTCAGCCCCTGGTCGGACCTTGCCTTTCTACGGGCCGGCGTGCCCTTAGAACAAGTGTCCCGGCACGTTGTTGTCACAACAGATGCCTCCAACTCGGGCTGGGGCGCGACATGCAACGGGCAGTCAGCTTCGGGGTCCTGGACAGGACCTCGACTGCTTTGGCACATCAACTGCCTGGAGTTGCTGGCAGTGCATCTAGCTTTGCGACGGTTTCGTCCGCTGTTGCTGGACAAGCACGTGTTGGTCCGCAAGGACAACACTGCAGCTGTTTCGTACATCAACCGACAGGGCGGTCTACGATCACGTCGCATGTCTCAACTCGCCCGCCATCTCCTCCTATGGAGTCAGACGTGGCTCAAGTCGCTGCGCGCTGTCCACATCCCGGGGGAGCTCAATCGTGCAGCCGACGTGCTCTCACGACAGCTCACTTTCCCCGGGGAATGGCGACTCCATCCCCAGACGGTCCAGCTGATCTGGAGTTGATTTGGGGAAGCCCAGGTAGTCCTGTTTGCTTCCCACGAGTCCTCCCACTGCCAGCTGTACTATTCCCTGTCCCAGGCCCCCCTGGGCACAGATGCACTGGCACACAGCTGGCCTCGGGCTTTACGCAAGTATGCGTTTCCCCCAGTGAGCCTGCTCACACAGACACTGTGCAAGGTCAGGGAGGACGAGGAACAGGTCCTGTTGGTTGCGCCTTACTGGCCCACCCGGACCTGGTTTTCGGAACTCATGCTCCTCGTGACAGCCCCTCCCTGGCGCATCCCCCTGAGGAGAGACCTCCTCTCTCAGGGGCTTGGCACCATTTGGCACCCGCGTCCAGATCTCTGGAACCTCCACGTGTGGCTTCTAGACGGGACGCGGCAGACCTAAGTGATCTGCCCCCAGCGGTGGTAGACACTATCACTCAGGCTAGAGCCCCTTCTACGAGGCAGGCCTATGCTCTGAAGTGGAGTCTGTTCACGAATTGGTGTTCTTCTCACCGAGAAGACCCCCGGAGATGCCCGGTCAGAGTCGTGCTTTCTTTCCTGCAAGAAAAGTTGGAGCGTGGGCTGTCACCCTCCACCCTGAAGGTGTATGTGGCTGCCATTGCAGCCCATCACGATGCAGTAGACGGCCGGTCCCTGGGGAGGCATGACCTGATCGTTAGGTTCCTGAGAGGTGCCAGAAGGTTACATCCTCCTAGGACACCCCTGATTCCCTCCTGGGACCTCTCTATTGTCCTGGCGGGACTTCAGAGGGGTCCCTCTGAGCCGCTGGATTCAGTCGAGCTTAAGTTCCTGTCTTTCAAGACAGTGCTCCTGATCGCGCTCACTTCCATCAAGAGGGTCGGGGACCTCCAAGCATTTTCGGTAAGTGAAGAGTGCCTTGTGTTCGGGCCGGCCTACTCTCACGTTGTCCTGAGAGCCCGGCCTGGATACGTGCCCAAGGTTCCCACCACTCCCTTCCGAGACCAGGTGGTGAACCTGCAAGCGCTGCCCCTGGAGGAGGCAGATCCAGCCTTGTAGTTGCTGTGTCCCGTAAGAGCGCTTTGCATATACGTGGACCGCACCCAGAGCTTTAGAAGCTCTGAGCAGCTCCTGGTCTGCTTTGGAAGTCAGCAGAAGGGGAAGGCTGTCTCTGAGCAGAGGTTGGCCCACTGGATACTGGACGCCATCGCCTTGGCTTACCATTCCCAAGGCGAGCCGTGCCCCCTGGGGGTGAGGCCCCACTCCTCACGGAGTGTGGCCTCCTCCTATGCGCTGGCGCACGGCGCCTCTCTGGCAGACTGTCGAGCTGCGGGCTGGGCGATACCTAACACCTTTGTGAGGTTTTACAACCTCCGTGTAGAGCCAGTTTCTTCCCGTGTGTTGGGTAACAGGTAATTGGCGGGAAGGGCTGGCTGGGTGTCACGCTTGCTGCGCCATTCACCCTAACACGGGGATGTGAGCGCCTTTCTTCTCCCAGTAGAGTTCCCCGGTTGGCGTACCCTGGTCGAGCATCCTCCAGCACCCTCGGCAGTCAGACTTGGCGGAGCAGTCTGTCGCCAGGCCCAGTACTGGCGTTAGCATGCCCGGAGTTCCGGTCAGCCCCTGTACTGGGCTAGGTGTTCATATGGCTTGGTTCCCTATGGGTAATCCCATATGTGTATTCTTCCACGGTAAGGTTTCCCTCTTGGCAAACCCGTGTCTTCCCTTGACAGACCCGTTCTGTCAGTCTCTTCTGGCAGCCGTTCCATCCCTACTCCTAGGTAGGACCTGCCTCAGAGACCCCTTCCATATGTAGTACTGCCCCCCGGGTCAGTCCATATCGGTTACCCACATGTCACCTCCCTACGGGTAGGATGTGGTCTCCGTAGCGACCTTTTCCTAAGGCTCGCTTCCCCATTGTCTTGCCAGCTGTAAGAACAAATAGGGAAGATTTGAAGCAGTCTTTTTCTGAAGGTTGAAATCCCTTCCATTAACTTTATGTGGGCGGAACAGCAGCATGGCCTTCTCCAGCAGCGATGTACTCACCCTTTGGCCCCTTCGGTACCAAGGTCAGCGAATTTGCGCTGGGGCTTTGGGAAGGTTACGACCTTAATCGTAGCTTTTGTGGCACGCCAAGGCTTGTCGACAATTGCAGCGCCACAGGGTTGTGACGAGGTTCAGGTTGTGGCGTTTTCCATAGGACCCCATTTGTCGGTCGACATAACTCGTAGTGACCGACAGATAGGGAACGTCTCGGTTACGTACGTAACCCTCGTTCCCTGATGGAGGGAACGGAGACGTTATGTCCCCATGCCACAACCTTGAACCATTCGCTGTTGCCGGGACACGTTCTCGGCTCCTCAGCGTAAAACCTAATGAGTGGATGCACCTGTCGCCCTATTTATACCCGTCGGCACGGGAGTGGCTCAGGTGTGTTAATCCACTAGCCAATTTTCATTGGCGTTTTCTCTTAAATTCAGAGATGATTGGCCTCCCAAGTGAGACCCCATTTGTCGGTCGACATAACGTCTCTGTTCCCTCCATCAGGGAATGAGGGTTACGTACGTAACCGAGACGTTCCCTGATGCTTTAAAATATAAATTAAGCAAACAGAGCCATTTAAAAATGAACAAATTATATATAACAAATAAAAATAAAAGCTCAATCGAAGTGTCAGAGAAAAAATATTCTGCAGGAACACATTCACTCTTCAGCAACTTATCAATGTCATTTTCTGTCAATGTTATTATATCATTACAGTTACTCTTATTACAAACATAATTTCTTGTATTAAACTAATTGCCTGTTTTGCTCTCCATTTCATACACTCATCTGGTGTGAGGCGCATGTTCTTCAGCAGTTTGGCTGATACTGTAACTCTGCTGTTGTTCACTCTGTTGCCTCACCATTTTAATTAAAGTATCTTGTAGTTAACACATTTTTCATGACTGTTAGTGATGTTCCCTTTGTGTCACAGCGCACATTTACAGCTAATCGGTAATGAAATTATTTTCCACAAATATAATGTGAACTCAGACTCTCTGATAGATATTGAGTAAAAGTGTTATAGATAAATTGCAATGTTTAAATGATTTTAAGAATTTTTAAGCATGTTCCTCACCTCAATCTCACCAGTTTACAGTGTGAATCCTTCAGTAGTTCACATAAGTGCTTCACTCCTTTGTTTTCTATTTTATTCTGACTAAGGTCCAGCTCTCTCAGGTGTGAAATGTTTGAACACAGAGCTGAAGTCAGGATGAGACACTGAAACTCTGTAATTCTGCATCTACGCAGACTGAATACAGAAAGAGGAAAGACAATGAAACAGATCTATGAAGATCATCTAAGGTTTTGGAAGATTTTGATCGTTTGCCTGAGTGTAATTTGTCATCTGAAAGTCAAACATGAAATTCTCTTGAACAGCATTGAATTTATAAAACATAAATTCTATTCCAGATGCAGTTGTTTCACATCAATTTTAAGACTGGTTCTACTTGTTTAGATCTGCTGTTCCCTGCTACATACAGATAGGTTTCCTTAGTTAATAATAACTAATTATGAACAATACTTCTACAGCATTTAAAAAAAAAGTTGTATCTCTTAACCTGTTAATTCTTACAGTGAAAAGCAATGAACATTAAAGATTATTCTGGTAAACTTTTTATTCATTAAAGTAGTGCTGTATGTGTGCTTGCTGTATGAAAAAAATAAATAATAAAAAATAAAAACTGTGCCTGAATTTAACCAGGACTAAAGGATTAGTGAACATCAGCTGATAAAGATTGGTGGCTGATCTGTTTTTAATACATCATTAATTTGCTTTGTTCTGAAACAGACACTAAATTGTTGAAATGTTGCATTTGTCTTTTGAAGAGTTTGTGAGTTCTGGAAAAACATTGCTCTCCCTCTACAGTAACTGAAATAATAATGACACATGATCAAAGTGACTTGGCCTGCTGTTTAAAGCTACAGGTAACTGTCATTTTTGTCAATTAATTAATTAATCAATTGTTTTTAATGGCCTGTTTAATTGTAAAACTTCACATTGTGACACCTCTGGCTCAAACAAATAAGAAAATAGTTTTTAAAGGGGGGGTGAAATGCTATTTCATGCATACTGAGTTTTTTACACTGTTAAAGAGTTGGATTCCCATGCTAAACATGGACAAAGTTTCAAAAATTAAGTTGTACGTTTGAAGGAGTATTTCTGTTCCAAAAATACCTCTTCCGGTTTGTCACAAGTTTCGGAAAGTTTTTTTCGAGTATGGCTCTGTGTGACGTTAGATCGAGCGGAATTTCCTTATATGGGTCCTAAGGGCACTTCTGCCAGAAGAGCGCGCGCTCCCGTATAGCAGAGCACTGAGAACACAGACATTCACTGATCAGAGCGAGAGCGTCGCGAAATGTCACAAAAGGAGTGTGTTTTTGGTTGCCAGGGCAAGACAACCCTGCACAGATTACCAAAAGAGAAACAGCATTAAGGGACCAGTGGATGGAGTTTATTTTTACAGAGCATCAACGGAGTTGTGCAAGTGTTTGTTCCCTGCATTTCGAAGATGCTTGTTTTACAAACAAGGCCCAGTTTGACGCCGGATTTGCGTATCATTTATTTCTTAAGGATGATGCAGTCCCAACGAAAAAGGGTCACGATCGTGTGTTGGAACCGCAGGTGGTGAGTAAAACTGCTTCAAATATCTCTGTGTTGTTAACTTAGCTATCGGCGCGTAAGCACATCAAGTAAACAACATGCAATGTTGTCATCAAACTGAAAGTGCAGCTTAAAAAAAAAAAAAAAAGACGACAAAGTAGTCATTTTCCAAAACCGCTAGGCAAATATATACAGTTTCAGTACATACTACATAGAGACGTCGTTGCTGCTGCTGCTCTTGTTAAATTTCAGCCTCTGGATCTGATTCTGGATCATAAATATACACGGAATCTGACTGTTAGCCATGGTTTGTTTTGGATGTTTTTTTCCTCACGGTAATGTCACAGCTTCCACATGCTCTCAACGCAAAAGCCTACTCGTGCTTGTGATTCTTTAGCTCCGCCCACACGTCACGCCTCCAGCCGCTCGTGTTTTTCCGGGAAAAATCGGTACAGACTATCTTTCTCTTATGAATATAATAAAACTAAAGACTTTTTGGAGTTATGAAGGATGCAGTACTACTCTATAGGTACTCAAGATTAACAGGATATTGAGTGAAAACGAGCATTTAACCCCCCTTTAATCAAATTTATATTAAATTATGTACAAAACTCACATCAGTTTGTTGAGTGTACAGTGTTTATCCTGCAGTAGAGCAGAGATCTGATTCACTCGTGTGTCTCCTAGTTTACGTTCACTCAGATTCAGTTCTCTCAGGAGTAGCGGGTTTTTACCCACAATTCCTTTCACAAACTGACAGGCTTCTTCTGCAGCAGGACTTCTTAAAAACCTGGAGAAGGTAAAGCAGGATTCATTTTAACTTTGAAATAATCTATTTACTCTTTTATTTTGAACATCAAAAAATATTATTTTCTGAAATCCAAATGTTCAAAAACGGGGTTTCAAATAACTGAAACAGTTCAACACTGCAAATGTCATGAAGGGCAGAAGTGCTAAATATCTTTCTAGACACAGCATGTTTGTGAAGAACTGGAGACTCAGACCTGCTGTAGAGTTGATACAGTGTTAGGAATCTGATGGAAATTATTTCAGAACAGCCTACTGATTATCAGCATATTTAGTGGCTCAAAATGTCTATTTTAAACAGAACTGTACCACAACACAACAATTTGTCAATAACAACACAGTAGCTCAGATGCAACAAATCAAAGCTTTTAGTATTACTGACATAATATTATGCATGAATATTTAGCCTGAATGTCATTTATATTGAGCCATCTCATCATGTCTCACCTTAGTGTCTTCAGTTGACACTTTGGATCTTGTAGTAAATCATTGAGCTCCTTCACTCCTGATTGTCCAGGATCATTTCCTGTGAGATCCAGTTCTATCAGGTGTGAAGGGTTTGATCTCAGAGCTGAAGCCAGAGCTTTATAACCTTCTTCTGTGATACTGCAGTTTGAAAGTCTAACAAAAAGAGATTTTACAAAAAGAATTCTTTTTTTAAATGCCCTGAAATTTGTGCTAATTTCAATTACTTTTACCACCATAATTGCAACAGTTTCATTACATTTATCACAAAAATTGTGCTACAGTAATAACAAGTATGTACTCTATGGGCTCTATCATACACGTGATGCCAGACACACAGCACAAGTTGTTTTGCTAGTTTCAGCCCGATGCAGTTGTCATTTTCATGTCCTGCGCCACATTGTTTAAACAGCAATTGCATTTGTGCTCTCATGGGCGTGCTGGTCTGAAAACGAGGAGTGTTCAGGCGCATTGTTGGTACATTGCTATTTTAAGGCAACTTAAATAGACTGCACCATTGACCGACTGAAACCTGGTAGACAATGGTGCAATATTTTTTTTTTGTTATTTAAAGAGTGCATTAGTAACATTTGCCTATATAAGCATGTGCACAACATTCCTCACGATACCAAAATTGTTTCGTTACCTAGTCAAGAATTGCGATTTCGATACTTTTTCGATACTTTTCCTGAAAAGGGAAAATACACTCAAATATCATTGATTTATTTTAAAACCGGGACAACATTCTAATCATATAACACACTAATAAATGAACATATGAACAGCAGTTATATTAAACATTTGAACAAAAAATATCAAAATATAAAAAATAAAATAGAGCAATGACATTCAAGGTAAAGAAAGAATAAATTTAGCAGCATTATCTCAGTTATCATAAGAAACATAAGAACATAATACATTTATCTTGATTCTGAACTCTGAATAAAAATATGAACAGCGATTATATTAAACAATGTTTCTAAACTCAGAAGATTAAATGTCAAAAGATAAATGATATCAATTTAAGCAATGGCATTCAAGTAAAAAACTAAAACAAATAGAATTTTCTCAGATATTGTAACTAATTCTGTCAATTGTGCAACCTTTTCTTTCAGAGGAGAAAACTCAGCAAGTGAGCTTTACTAGTGAGCGTCATCTTTTTCTACCAGTCATGGACCGGCGGCCACAGTATCACTTGTGCTCACACATGCAGCCTAGTGATGCGCAGGTCCGTTTTTTTTCCAACCTGCGGGTCCCGCATTTATGAAATTATTTGGCCCGCCCCAGCCCGCAAATAAAGTACAATTTCTTTACCCACCCCGACCCGCGCATCGGGGACATCACGGAAGATGCTACTACTAGACTCATATTTCTTGTTCACTGAAGTTCCTCTCTCCACAGCTGCGTGCGAGCATGGCGCTATTAGCAGCGCATGCACAGCTTGTGAACAGCTCTGTGAACTGTTTCATCCTGTCAAAGAGTTACTCAAGATGTGATGGAGCATGTGATTTGTTGAATGTAGTGAACCCAGATCGAGATCGAGAGATCTTCTCATTCATGAACGAGTTTAATGAACTGATACATCTCGTTTATGAACGAAATCAATGAGTATAGAGGGTCAGTGAGCCAATTAAGCATGTTAAACTCGATCATCAATCAGCAGACACAAAGCGCAGTTATAGGTGCTGTGCAGATACGCTCGTTTTCTTATTTGGCATACAGAACATAACTCCACGTTTAATCCCCGATTAATGTGAATATTATATATGAACTGTCTGACCAAACAATTAAAATGTTTATGCAAGAAAACCTCGTGCTTTGTTCATCTGAACAAATTTTTTAAACTATTTAATGCGATTATGCACACATTTTAGTAAAGCTAAATCAGTTTAGTAAAGCCCCTAATGCAGCCATCTCGCTGTAGTGCTTTTTTGCTGCTTGCGTGAGGAGAAAAAACACAGACGTCCATAGGGAGGCACTGGAAGCGTGCGTAGCACACCCAACATGAACTACGTCTCTTACAAATTTAGGAATCGTGACGTTTTTAATTTCCGAGAATCGACTTAAAAAGTATCGGTGCACCGTGCAACACTAGTTCATACACTGTTCTTATTACACATAAAGGGACGTGCAGCTGCGCACAAACATGCCAAATATTAAAATGAAAGGATTACAATGCAAAATATTGTTGTGTAGGGGGGCGCTGGGCCTGCTCTGGAGAAGCATTCAGTCATTGTTTTTGCAAATTCTGACGTGTAAATAACAAATCTGCCATAGAACAAGCACAAATGTCACTTAAAGGAAATGGGAGATGAGACTCTGATTGGTTCATTGCACATTATGCCCAAAACACACCCATTACTCATTAAGAGAATAAGGACAACCCTTTTAGACCATGCATTGGGCACGCTGACCATTTTTTCTGTGATTAAACTAGCAATGAATTCGGCCACTCCCTAAATGCACTTGCTCCATGCACTTTAGACCATGCACTTAGATCGTTAAAATAGGCTCTATATCTGAAACTTGGTGAGTAAAAATTATTGTTTTTTTTTTTAAGAACAGTAAAATAAACATAGTAAACATTAACAAAACTTTTGAGTACTAGATTATGTAGGTGAGTTTTTGCTGCAACAAGTTGTGAAAGCCATCCTGTTTCAGAAATAAGGTCACAGAAACCACCCTGATCATTTATGTATTTTGCAAAATCCCAACTGTGGACATAATGATAAGAAGACCCTTTACAGTTCAAATTATGTCTTCTTTTTATTGACATGAATGGGAAAAATTCAAGTGATTGCACCAGGACCACAGTCATCTCAAGAAGGTTAAAATATTGTTGTTATTAATATCAAGCAGAGGTTCACTGAACTAACCTGAGTTTCTTCAGTGTGCAGTTTTTATCTTCTAATCCGTTCTGGAGTTTCTTCATTCCTGAATCCTGCAGATTATTTTTGCTCATGTCAAGTTCTTTCAGACTGGGGTTTGATCTCAGGACTGTAGTGAGAGCTGAACAACTTTCCTCAGTTAGCCCACACTTATGCAGACTAAAATATTAAACAGGACAGGAGGAATTTACAAACACAACCTACTTCATTGATTATATCTAGAGATTACTTAGAATGATTGTGTTTTGGTCACCTGGGTTCTTTAAAATACTTCAAATGTCCGATAATAAATGAAAAGAATACTCACATCAGTGTGTTGAGTTTACAGTGTTTATCCTGCAGTAAAGCAGCGATCTGAATCACTTGTGTGTCTCCTAGTTTACGTTTACTCAGATTCAGTTCTTTCAGGAGTAACAGGTTTTCACCCACAATTCCTTTCACATTCTGAAAGGCTTCTTCTGCAGCAGGACCCAAAAACCTGGAGACATGAGTAGTCAAGGGTATAGGTTTGATTTTTAAATAAGTGGGGACATAAAAGCCAGTTTGGTTTGTACATTCATTTTAACAAGTTAAAGAGGGGTGAACTGTATAATTCAACAAACTCTGCATGTGTTAAAACACTTACCTTATGTTCTTTCTTATGCTCATTCTTGAAAGAGTGCAATTATTTTAGTGTATTTATAAACTTACCAGGTATTGTCAGTAATATGAACCATTGCAGATGCAGACAAAATGACAAAAACAGTGCTTGTATAGAAGTATATTTTAACGGATTTATTAAATGTATTGCTAGAGACAATTCAGTAGTCACTGGATATTGGTATGGTGTGAAGATGAAGGTTGAAAAAAATAGCACGTCATTGCGCAGTCATTTATTTCCAGTGTCCACAGTCCCAAATTGCACAAATTTACAAAATTATCACAAATAAACAAACATTCCAAACAAATATTTACTAAATATTAGTGCTGTCTATCAATAAAAAAAAAATACTAATCAATTGCACTTTTTTTTCTGAAATGAATCAGAATTAATCCTAGCTAACATTAAAGTTTTTAAGTATACTTTTATATTGCAATAATTTCAAATTCAATCTTCAAATTAATGTAGAAACAACAAAGACAGGTTTCTGCTTCTGTTAAGAGGCTGTGTATAATTTATGATGGACTTCTGCATTTATCAGTATTATATTTATGTGATTCTTTAATGTTCTGTATGAGTTTGATTTTGCCTGCTGCTATTGTGTAAGTTCTTATGCGAGGACTCTTATTTTTACGTGTTTCAGTGATCGACAGACATTAGGTAATAGAAGCAACAAACTCATGACACAGCAAGCACTCATGTTTGTGTCACATTTAAATGAATCCTTCTGCTAAACTCTGTCGTAAGCATTGGCTGTAATTTCATTTAAATAATTAATCTGTCTAATTTGTATTGCAGGAGAGTATGTTGGGTTTAAATGTGATATTATCAAAGATGTTTATGTTATTGTTGATCGGAGCTTACTTCTGAGTTAACAATGTATCTGTAACATTTTACTAGTTAAACTGATAATAAGTCTGTTACAGTTTGATAGTAAATGTCTACATCTCTTTCATTTGCCTTACAGTTTTACTCTGTTCAGTGGCCGATGAGTGTGAATTTGTAAATGATTTGTTGGACTATTAAAAGCAAGGTGCTCATATCCTGGCTCAGTAAATAGAATTTGGCTTACTTGTTTATTTATATTGCACTCTTTGGGAAACCAAAACATATGAAGAGAACAGTATAGGCAGTATACTTTTATTATGACTGAAGGTGAGTATAACCAATATGTCTCTAGGAAATTTTTTTGTGAGTGGGGTGGCCAACCCTAGCTTACCCCTGCATTAACAGTGTTAAATATTATTAACGCTATTAAACCGGATTCATTAAATTACCTGCATTAATGGACTAATTTTGACAGCCCACCAAAATATTTCCAACCAGCTCTTGGCTGATCTTCCTTCTACGTAAAAGGTTTTTAACTGACATGGCTTGCTCTGCGAACTGTTCTCCTCAATATTCCCACCACAAATGATAAATAAAAAAACAACACTTTAAAAGTTTAGGCTCCGCCCACAAGAGAGAAACCATTTTAAAGTACAAGGTAAGTAATAATTTTTCAACCTTCTACAAAAAGGAAAATTGATTATACACACACATTTCAAACTATGCATGCATTATACTAAGTGGTAAACAGTCAACAAATAAACCAAATAAATTTTCCCCTCCTCAAAATAACCATTTAAAACAGTCCAGCCATTTCAAGATTCACACACCACAAAAGTTCCTGTCTTAAGCATTTACAAAGTGCCATAGGTGGTTTGACCCTTTATATCTGTCGTACCCACTGCAAATCCAAAATGGAAAAAGCCACAAGCAAGAAACTTTATAAAACGAACCAGGACACAAACTGATAAATATACAGATAAATGACTCACTTCAGTGTCTTCAGTTGACAGTTTGGATCCTGTAGTAAATCATTGAGCTGCTTCACTCCTGATTGTCCAGGATCATTTCCTCTGAGATCCAGCTCTATCAGGTGTGAAGGATTTGATCTCAGAGCTGAAGCCAGAGCTTTATAACCTTCTTCTGTGATACTGCAGTCTGAAAGTCTAAATCAGGAATGAAAATAATCCATTATGCTAATTCATCTATTATTCTAGAAATGTATTGAACAATAAATGCTTATTCCTCATAGTTCCTTATATAAACAAATATAAATATTATTTTCAAGCCAAATATCTTTAACTCTATCCTCGCCATTGTTGGAATATTCCATAATTTATGAGACAACTATTCCATGCTACTGACAGAATATTTTTGGCTTTCTTTTTTCACAGTTATACAGTAGGAGGCACTATTAAACATCTTCTCAAAGAATATTTAATATCTGTATCAAACCATGACGAAGAAGCGGATAACGAATAACGTAATCATTAAACATTGTTCATTAAATAAATCAGTCATACTATTCAAACTGTTTGATTTTTTTATTTTATTCTTTATTTTTTTGGTTAAAAAGCACACAACAAAATATTCTAATTGGCATGAAATTTTTGTGAAAATTATATTTTAAAAAATTGTTGGCGGTAACTGGCAACTTGGAAAAAAAATGCTGGCAGGGAAAGACTAAATATGAAAAAAAAGCTCACCTGAGTATCTTCAGTTTACAGTTCTTTGTCAGTCCATCAGAGAGCAGCTCCACTCCTAAATGCTTCAGATTATTATTGCTCAGATCAAGTTCCTTCAGACTGCTGCAGTCTGAACTGAGAACTGAAGCAAGAGCTGAACAGCTTTCCTCTGTTAATCCACAATTATTGAGCCTGGAAAAAAAACAGCTTGTCAATGTATTCACATTATAACATTTGCTGTAGTGGTAGTGCAACTGTAATGTTTAATAAGTAGTATTATATATATATATATATATATATATATATATATATATATATATATATATATATATATATATATAGCTAGTTGGGTTGGGTAATGCTTTCTGGCTCTATTTCCTTGTTTCTTTTAATATAAACCTTGCCACAAAACGTTATTTTCCACAATAAAGAGCAGGTACATTTTCATGGGGTGATCAACACCACCATGATTACATTATAATTTATCATTAAACATGCTTATCTGTCAAACAAAAGATGTATATTGAAGGGGACCTATTAAGCAAAAATCACTTTAAAATGGTGTTTAAACACAGTTGTTTGACTGCAGTGCAGTGTTAATTTACAAAAAAATCATAATGAGCAAATTTATAAATATATATATTTTTACAATTACATTCAGTTCGCAACCCATCCCTTTGTGCTAACTGGCGGCAGTTCCGCAAATTATTTTAACACGCAACTGACTTGCAGTTAACTGTGGCGGCGGTACACACGGCGGTATTACCCATTCTGGTTGTCTACCTACTGTACATCTTATAAAAAGGGGCATATCAGGTCACCTTTAAGCATATTGCCCATATTTCCGAACATAGTAGATCATGTAGTGGAAAATTCGACAAACATTATAATTTGTATTATTGTATAACAATTCATAATTTTTTGCAAAAATGTTAAAGATTATCTAGAACAGTAATGGCATCTTCAACTTACTTCAGTATCTCCAATTCACATGTCTCCAGTCCAATGCAGAGTTGCTTTACTCCCGAATCCTGTAGATTGTTATTGCTCATATTCAGCTCTATCAGATTGTTATCTGATCTGAGAGCTTTAGCCAAATTTGAACAGCTCTGATATGTTAAGTTACAATCATTCAGCCTAAAAGAAAAAAACAAAACAATACAAAGTGTTCTGAGTACTGAGTATCATATCACCCAATTTAACAAATAAGAACTATAGAGATATCTTTTTTCAGATGCAACATGACTTATATTACTTACAGAGCTCTTTTGGAGACTTTCACAACTTGCAGTAGCCTAAAAAGACACTTGTCTGATTTCTTGAACTTCTGAAGATCAAACTCCTCCATCTCTTCCTCTGATGTCAACAAAACGAAGGCCACAGCAGACCACTGAGCAGGAGAAAGATCAGCAGATGAGAGACTTCCTTTGCTAAGGTGGGTCTGAATTTCTTTCACCAGAGTTTGATCATTCAGTTCATTCAGACAGTAGAACAGATTGATGGATCTCTCTGGAGACATCTTCTTATCTTCTAATTTATACTTGATGTACTGAACTATCTCCTTGTAGTTCTCATCACTGCTGTCTTGCTGTGTCAACAGACCTTGTAAGAGAGGACGATTGGTCTGGAGTGACAGACCAAGAAGGAAGCGAAGGAAAAGGTCCAGGTGTCCAGTTTCACTCGCGAGTGCCTTGTCCACTGCAGTCTTGAGCAAATCAATCATGGCTTCATTTTTATTTTTCTGTTCTGTGGACTCATGATGATCAAACACACTTTTCTTGTGAATGTCTAGAAACAGATGTGCGTACAGGGCTGCAATAAACTCTTGAATGCTCAAGTGAACAAAGGAGAAAGTGGTACCAAGACTGATCCCTTTTTCCTCCATAAAGATCTGGGTACACATGCCTGAATACACTGATACTTTAGACGCATCAATACCGCATTCTTCCAGATCTGTGTCATAAAAGAGCAGATTGTTTCTCTGCAACTGATGAAATGCCAGTTTCCCCAGTGAAAGGATGGCATCGTTATCCCAGGAAACATCTGGTGTGTATTGTCCATCATATTTTGGTCTGCTCTGCAGCATCTGAAAGCGGAGAAAGTGTGTGTACATTTGTGTCAGAGTCTTGGGAATGTCTTCAGTGTTTGATTCCTGCAGTGTTTTGAAGACTTCATCAGCCTGATTTCTCACATCATTATTTATTTTCTCCTCAAAAATGTTCTGGAGAACAGTGGCTGTAATCCAGCAGAAGACTGGGATGTGGCACATGATAAAAAGACTCTTTGAATATTTAACATTATCAATAATTTCATTTGCCAGATCTGCAGCTGTGAATCTTTTTCTGAAGTACTCCTCCTTTTGTGCATCACTGAATCCTTGCACTTCTGTGACGTGGTCAATACATTCGGGAGGAATCTTACTGGCAGCTGCTGGTCTGGTGGTGATCCAGATGAGAGCAGAAGGAAGCAGATTTCCCTTGATGAGATTCGTCAGGAGAACATCCAGAGAGACTTGTGATGTTACATCACAACAAGTCTCATTACCGTCAAAGTTTAGAGAAAGACGACATTCATCCAATCCATCAAGGATGAAGAGTAATTTAAATTTATAAATTCTTGCAAGGTTTAGTCCTTTTATCTCTGGAAAAAACTGATGTATAAGACTTGACATGCTTAGTGTTTCTTTCTCCTTTAAGTTCATTTCTCGAAATGCAAGAGGAAATATGAAAGTAATAGCCTGATTTTCTTTACCGTCAGCCCAATCCAGAATGAACTTTTGCACAGAGATGGATTTTCCGATGCCAGCAACTCCTTTTGTCAGTACAGTCCTGATCTCCTTGTCTTGTTCAGGTGCTTCAAACAAATTTTTGCATTCAACTGGAATCTCTTTTGATTCATGTAGTCTATCAGCAGCCTGAACTTCATTTTGGATATTAACTTGTTTACTAACACTCAGAGTCATACAGAGATCTGTGTAGATGTTCTTCAGAAGCTTGAAGTCACCTTGCTTTGCAATTCCTTCAGATACAGATTGATATTTCTTCTTCAGGTTTGATTTTAGTGGTCGCTGATGAATGAGGACCAGCTCATCTAATAAACATACAAGAACAAATAAACAGAAAGCTATGCATCGAGATATGCACCATTTTATATTTTATAAGTGAGAATGACGAATTGTTATGCATATGAACCTCTTACCTTGAAGAGCTTCTGCAGCTCCAACTTGCTTCATATCTCTCAGGAAGAAAAGTGTGATATGAAGAGCTGCTTCTTTGATATCACGCATCTCCTCTGTGAGGTCCTGCACAAAGTACTGTGTGTTCTCTCGGTTTAATATTTTCTTAAACTTTTCCAGCTCGTTCTTCAAAAATACAGTTACTTTGTTCTCAAGATCCTGAAAACAAAGCAAGAAAAAATATAATAATATATATAAGAAATAAGTCCCACCTATACATTTAATTTTAATTTCTTGGTATCTCAGTTAATGTCCATTTGAATTCATTGCCATTAATTTGTCACACAGCTGGCATGACTACATGACTACTATTTCATTTTTGAGTTGAGATTTCAAAAATTAGGGATTGTCAGAAGACCAGTTAACATGAGAAAAAAAATCTAGTTTATATTAAGTAAAGTTTTATAAAGTATTAAAAAAAAATTAATTAAATAAAATGTTTTCAATAACTTATTATTCTATTAATGTATTATTTATTACTGTTAAGCATTTATGAATTTTTACTTGCCTTGAAGAGATTACTGCTGAAATTCGTGCGGTTGTGGTAACTCTTGTAGTTTGAGTCTGTTTTCTCAAACTGAACCCTGATAGAAAAATAAAGATGAATGTAAAAAAAAATAATAATAATAAAATAAAATAATATCTATATATCTATATAGATATATAGATATCTATATATCTATATATCTATATATATATATATATATATATATATATATATATAGCCCTCTGATGGTCTTCGTTTACTGTCCACACTCGTGTTTTTTGGGGTCAATAACAGACAATAACATTTAATTTTGTAACAAGATACAGTAGTTTTTTTTTTACAAATGTAATTTTACTCTGTTTGTTAATGTTTTTACTCAACATTTATGCAGTTTTTGCAGGATTTATGATTTCTTTTAAATGTCTATAAATAAATTAAAATAAAAATTTATTTAAATAGGCTTTTTACAAAAAAACAGCATTTGATGTAAAATTCATTTTATAAAAGACCCAGATTTCTAACTTTCATTCATAGGGATAACATGGATAATTTTAAATGATTTAATGTAACATTTATACCCATTTTTTGGAAAATGCAGTTTTAAAATAAAAAAAATCACTTTAACCAGATGGCTATAGAGCTCCACTATATGCTATTTGCTATTTGACTACCTGAAAGATATCCTTTCACAAGTTGGATTAAGTTGGATTCATATCTAAATATTATAAAATCACAATTATAAGAAAAAATACATATATTTTTTGTCAAAGTTTATTTTTTTTTTTACTGAAGATGGGGTTGGAGCAGGTTTGTGTGTGTGTGTGTGTGTGTGCGTGCTAAATTGTTTTGTCTCATCCTGTCATCTCTCTCTCACTCACTCTCTCTCCCTCTTTGGTGGTTCTGCATTTTGCATGATTTTTTTGAAATAATTATAAGAGAGCAGTTGTTTTATATCCTCACAAGTGTGTGTGTGTGTGTGTGTGTGTGTGTGTGTGTGTGTGTGTATGTGTGTGCGTGTGTGTGTGTGTACACATTGTCGGTGTCAGTGGCACCACTTTATATTTGTGTTGGTTCTGCATTTTGGATGATTTTATTTGACAAATGATAAGAGAACAGTTTTTATTGTCTCAAAAATATATTCCTCTATATGTGTGTGTGTGTGTGTGTGTACGCGTGTTGTGAGCAATGTGGATGTTTTTACATTGGTGGAAGCGTGCCACTTTATTTGTGCCATTTCTGTCGATGTGTTCTACGTTGTTTCTGAGTTTTCTGTTAAGTTTACTCAAAAAAGCGCTTGCAATAAGTTGCCTTATTTTTTTAAGTTGACGCAACTTTTTTTTTTTTTACAGTGTAGTTTCCACCTGTTTTTTTATCACCTTGTTTGCTCCTTAGTTGCCTACCTTCTGTAAAACCCCAGTTTTTGTCATTTCTTTGTCTCAAATTAACAATTTTTCAAAGGTCAAAGTGATTTGTTTATTAAAGATTCTTTTATCTTCACTCCTTCAGGCTGCACATTTCTAAAACTACAAACCATGGCCAAGTTTCACTACAGGGGTTACTTCAGTCTCATTTGAAGAGAAGTTCCAAATGGTAATTAAATGCAGTATGGCTGTAGACTGGTGTGTGTGGTGGGCATTCTGGCGCAATATGGCTGCCGTCCCATCATCCAAGTGGATGCTACACACTGGTGGTGGATGAGGAGATACCCCCTGACAATGTATAGCGCTTTGAGTACCTAGAAAAGTGCTATATAAATGTAAGGAATTAACACAGTGAAGAAATGTGTTAGATTATATCATGATCTCATATTACTCATTATCAGATATTACTGTGTGTGTGCAATCCCTCCTCCCTTCTTACTCGCTCCTTTCCACAGATGTTTCCTGTTATTGTTGGGAGTGTTTGTCTTCTCTCTATACTCCTGGCCTCCCTTTTCTTTTTCATTTATTTTTCTCCCTCCTCCAATCTGTGCTCTCTCTATTCTTTAGTCTTATGTCTCTTTAACTCAATGTATTGGTGGGGGTCATTTTAGGCCCAGGTTGTTGAGTTTAGTTTGTCCTTTACAGAAAGTTGAAAGGCTCAGTGCCAGTATTATTCCTTATATGTCCAGTAATTCCTGATCACATGTTTGCTTTATATAACTTGTTGTTTTGGCTCATACTCAACACATATGTAATCTATATCTTATTGGTTGAAAAAGATTGTATCACCTTTATTTTATCCTATATAAACTCTATGTATGACAATAAAGATTTGAAGTGAAGGTATATATCAGATTGTGTGTCTGTTGTGCCTTTTCTTTCAACGGCTGTGAACACTTCAGAAGGAATGAGAAAACTTTTGGTGGCGAAGACATAGAACGGAAACATTCTGATACTTTGCCCAATTTAACAATATGGTTTCAGTTTATTTTGTAAATTGTTATTTAGTAAAATACCTTACAATATATAACAGACAGTTTATAAATACACATAGAAAAATGCAAAATGAATTAAAAAATCCTATACAAAATTTAAGGAATGTAACAAAGCACATGATTGTGATGGTGTTTCCTCACTAAATGATGAGCCTGATCTTTTACTAAAAACACAAAGAGCAAAAATGAAAGAATTATTACAGCATATTTTGCAATTAAGCTTATAATTAGATACAATTAATGGTGACCAACTACAGTTTAACTGTGCATTATTAAAATTTTCGCAACTGCAAAAGTAAAAAGTAACAGAATACAGCAAATTTGAGAAGTAAAACGGTAGGAATTTGTGATAAATACTTACTGGAATACTTTCTAATACTAGTCTATGTATGACCTAGGAGTCGTGGCTTAGTGGTTAGAGAGTTTAACTCCTAACCCTAACCCCTCTTTCACACCGCAAGTGTGAGCGGTGCGCGAGCAGCGCATATTTTTTTTCGGCGTCCATGTTAATCAATGAGTGCATTCACTCCGGGACCAGGAGCAGCGCATGAGTGTCAAGCAGGAGCGTCGCGTGAACAGCAGTGCAGCGGGGGTTTCGGCAACCATTCTATTTTTGCTGCTCACGCTCATTTAAAGTGAAAGCACACTTCTGGTGGACAAAATAAATGTGATTTAACACAAAACGTGCTCAAAATGCACAGAATAAGCATGTCAAGAGTTTTAACAACAATGCCAATGTCTAGTGTTCAACAATTACGCCAGAAAAGAAAATTAAGTATGACAAATATGTATACCCATTTAAACTTTTTAATTAATCGTTTTGGGTGAAAGTATGGTGTATTGTTATAAAAACAAATGTTGAAGGAATTATACCCATTGTTTGGAATGGTTATACTGTCTGCCGAACACGCTTTGCAACCGCTGCTGTGATGCTGTACTTATACGCTTCCAGTGTGAATACTCGCGAGAGTCTGCTGCTGCAGTGATGGTTTTCGCCTGCACTTAACCAGCTAACACCAGCACTTTTCCTTTTCTTGTCTTTTCATTTAATAAAAATAAATAAATAAAAATACCTGGCTATGCGTTCTATACTAGACTAACTGAGACTTGTCATGGCACTTGTATACTGTTGTTGTTCTCTTGTTGACCTGACTGCTTCTATTGTTCTCATTTGTAAGTCACTTTGGATAAAAGCGTCTGCTAAATGATTAAATGTAAATGTAAATGTAAATGATGGTCTAGGTGCGCGGACGTGCTGCTCGCGCACCGCTCACGCTTGCGGTGTGAAAGAGGGGTAAGGTTGTGGGTTTGAGTCTCGGGCCGGCAATACCATGACTGAGATGCCCTTGAGCAAGTCACCGAACCCCCAACTGCTCCCCGGGCACCGCAGCATAAATTATGCCCACTGCTCCGGGAGTGTGTTCACTGCTGTGTGTGTATGCACTGGGATGGGTTAAATGCAGTGCATGAATTCTGAGTATAGGTCACCATATTTTACTAATGCAAAAAAAAATAATAATAATTTGTTGGGATCTGATGTTTAATTAAGTTCTCATAACTCTCTCTCTGCATGCTATACCATTAAACACCACTCCGAGAATCCCTGATGTGAGTGGCTTTTCCCATTAATTGCAGTTAATTCTATTTTATTTTAAATTTTACTACATAACATCACATCTATCAGCAGTGACACAACTTATGATCTTATTGCCTTACCTTATTACCACTATATAAATGATCATTACTAGCTAACTATATCCTGCATCCCTTCATGGACTTTAGACTCTGGCAAAGCTAATTTTCAACCTCTATAAATGCTTACAAACATTGAGTTTTAGTTATCTATTAAATCAGTAAGAGTTACAAGGCTCTTCCCTCCTTCTCTATTTATGATCTCAGTCTTTTTCTTTTCTTTTTTTTTTTTGGTCAAATAAATTGTAATGAACTGAACATTTGGACAAATATTTGACAAACTGACTGTGACTTATTGTGGACTGCAAATTATATGACAATTTGTCATTTATATATATATATGTATTTTTAATTCATCATACAGTTTATGGCCAACAATTTGAAAAACATAAAATACCTTTTGAAAGATGATGGTGGTTCCTCACTGAAATCTGGTCCATCACCTTTTGAACAGTCACTCTTCAGAGACATATAGCTAGCTGCAGGTGAAACTGATCCTTCACTGACAGGGACAGACAGACAATGTTATTACATGAGCTGCAATATAAAGTAGTGTTTAAAATGATTCTTTAAAAATAGACTCAGTATTACTTCTGTTCCTCTGAGTCACTTATATCAGACATATAGTACTTTCCTCGCTCCTCTGACATGCTGCCGCTAAAATGTCATTGAAAAACAGCACTGGAATCGTTTTGCTAAAGACATTTAGCTGCTCAGCACAACCTGGACATGACAGTAGAGGGTGAATAATGTCAGCAAACAAACTGTTAAAATAAGCAGGATCTTAAACTAATATTAGCCTTAATTAATACATTCAATTTTGTGCAACCAAACTATTTCACGTTAAAGTTAATTTCAGATACTTTTTATACCGCAAGATCAAATGCGCATTTGATTGCGTAATATGCTCACAATTTATTATATTAATCTCATCTGCACCCACAATAGCATACATAAATGTATACAAAAACTGAAGTGATCTCAAATATTAATAGCTGATATGTGTTACTTTTTCTTATGACACACATATAGAAAACAAAGTAGTCTATCAATCACCGTGCTTGTTCACAAACCAGGAAATATATGATTTCCTGTTAGAATCATAGACAGTAAAAGAACCGTAAAACATTAAACCGTAAAAGAACATAAAGCGACATCAGATGTGTATTTGATCATTGCGTCATGCTCACAATTTATTAATTCCATCTGCACCCACAATAGCAAACTAGCTAAGTGAACTCATATATCATATTTTAACATAGCCTAACTGATATTCATTACTTTTCTTTTGACACACATATAAATCAAAGCATCAATCACCGGGTGCTTGTATTCACTTACCCACTAGGTCACTGCGGTCAAGCCAGCCGCGGTTTGAAAGTACACGGTCAAGCCAGCCGATGGGGCGGGGCGACACTTCGAGGCGGAGCGACACGTGTCGCCCCACCCATAGTCGTTTTCCCCACCTTTGACATTTTGCTCCGAGCCAGCAGGGGGCAGTTTGCATTGAAACCATAGACTGTAAAAAAATATGGACGTAGTGTCCGTGACGTCACCTATAGACTCTTTTTTTTTTTTTATTGCAGTTGAAAGAACAACAACATATTTGAAGCAACAGGGGGCAAACGGACATCATCACAAGAGGTTCTGTTAGAGACACAAATTTACAAGACATATTAAAGATAAAAAATAAAAATAAATTACAAAAAAATTGTAAAGGAAAGAAAGGATAATTTATAGACAGCTTACAATAGACTCAATAATGTTACAAGTTTTTGAAGCCTTTGAGTTCAACGGATTTGACATATTCTTAAAGGAAGTAAAAAGGGACTTTATATCAGATCAAAACATTCTAAAGTTAGGTTTGCAATGGATGGCTCTGGCTTTATGTAGGTCAAATTTACCCAGAAGACAAAGCAATAAAACAATATGCTCCAGTTTAATGTCCTTGGAATGAAAATCTGACACAAAAATAATAGATTCTGTTAATTCTATCATTTTGTTACAGCATGAAAAAATTAACATGGTAACTTCAGACCAAAAGGATTTGGAGAATGGGCAATGATAAAACAGATGTAAAATAGATTCTTCATCAGAATTACAAAAAGAACACATTGAAGATATATCTGAAAAATCTGACAATCTGCTCAAAAATAAATTACAAGGGTAGTATCTATGAGCAATTTTGAAATGGAGTTCTTTAATTTTACTGGGGATAAATAATTTGTGAGAAAAGGTCCACAAGTTTTTTAAATCAGAGTTCGGATAACAGATCCTCCATTTAGATTGTGCTTTAGATGGGCATACTGGAGTTGAAGAAAGAGCATTTCTAATAAAAAAGTTATTGCATTTTTTATCAAATAAATAAACACCATTAACTGCAAGTGTAGGAAAATAGTTGTTTACAGAGCCATAACATAAATGCGCTTTAAACAAAGTTTTTAAACTGACAGGTATACTTTGTGTCACCTTATTAAAATCTCTTAGTGAGATTGTTGCACCTTTGAAAGACACAAAGTCAGGAAAGGAAAGAAGGTCCCCATCAGCATTAAACAAATCAGAAACAAAAAGATATTTTGATTCACCCATTCAATGAAAAAAAGTGATTTGTTACCAGACAAAATAATTTCATTGTTCCAAAAAATACACGTGTGTGGGGAGAAATTATGCTTAAAAGCAATCTTCCAGGATTCTAGGGCTTGTTTATGAAAATTTGACAGTTTAATAGGTAATTTACTACACTTAAAGTTACAGGTCAATAAAAATTTTAGGCCACCACAACGTTTGAAGACTAGATTAGGGATCCAAAACCAGGGTAACTCGTTATTAGACAAACAATTCTTGATCCAATTAATTTTGAAAGTCTGGTTAATTATATTAAAATCTAAAGCATTAAGACCACCCTCCTTATAGTTTCTTATTATAGATTTCCTTTGAACATATTTGGTCTTATTTTTCCAAATAAACCGGAATAGCAGAGAGTTAATCATTTTAACTGTTTTTTGATCAACATAAAGGATAAACTAGGCGTGAAATGCCCTCAGCCTTAGTCAGAAGGACTCTCCCATAAATTGTCAAGTCTCTCTGCAGCCAGCAACATAAAATCTTTTTAATGTTATCTAACCTTGGCTGAAAGTTGTGATGGAGACGGTCTGAATCAGATTTGCAGATATCAACCCCTAGATATTTTACATGACGCTTTACAAGAATACCATTGTAGAGCCCTGAAAATGTTTGAGTTTCAAAAGTAAAACTGTAGTAGAAAAAAAAAAGAAGAGACAAGAGAATGTCATAATTTGTATGTCACATTTTTATTGGTGTGCATTCATATGCAAACAAATGTTTGATGGATTTTGTTTTTTTTATATATAATGTATTTTTATATATAATGTTTCTGAAAGGTTTAAAATGTGCATATGTGGAAAAAAAAAGTCATACAAGGACTGTTTTCTTGAGAACGTCATATTTGCGTAGAGAACTGTGGACTTTGACCTCTCAAGTTCAAGAGGGGAGGGGTCGCAGAGGAGAACGAGAGGAAGCTCGTGGGAGGGGAAGGAGTGTTCGCAGCGGAAAAAAAAAAACTGGCAGTGAGTCAACGCTCACGGACATTTTGAGTGGCAGGCCAGTGACTAAAGTTGCGTGAGTTGCTTGTGTGACTGTGTCACGCATCAGGTTTGCAGCTGGCAGCACGCAAGAACATTTTGAGGGAGTTTGGAAAGAGGCTGCACACTTCAACTCCGTGTGAGTCAAATTTATGCACGAGCATAGCACGTGAGAGAATCAAAGTTTTTTTATTCCGTTTATTTGTTTTATTAGAGTGAGAATTCATCCGGAAGAATAATCCCGTGTTTCATTTCTCAAGTTCAGTGATGCAGTTATAATAAATTGGGTAATTTGGTTGAAATCCGGAAGAATATACTCGTGTTTTATTTGATTAGTTCAGTGGAGAAAAAAAAGTATCACCGTGGTGTGCGTAGTTAGGAGGCAAGTGCGTGCATATTTTCGTTAAGAAACAGAGACCGTCGAGTCAAGATTTGGAGCACTGCATGGACTTTAGCGGATCCATCTCAAGAGTTAATCGACATCCACTCAACGTCGTCACGGGACACGACGGGGTTGCTGTTTATCATCTCGTCAGGAAGTGAAGATTAGAGGTTTCTATTCTGAAATTGGAATTTTGTGTTTCCTGGATTCGTGAGTACATTGGTTTTGCATCAAAAGAGCTCCAACTAGCGCGCCATCGGTGTACTGAAAATCCCAGCTGGGTAAAATTCAAAGTGTTACCTTATTCATTGTATTTTTGTTTTGTTTTGGGGGAACAGTGATTATTTGAATTTATTGCTGTTGATTTTGTGACTTTGTGAATTTGATCATTCAAGAAGAGAAAAATCACACAAAGACAAAAATAGTTCAGAGGAAAATAAATAAATATATGTTTATTGATCTGGTATAATTTTGTGTGATTTCTGGTGAAAAAAAAAAAACACTTGCTATTTAATTTTTCCTGTGAAATATTTGTATTTCCATAGTTAAGTGTAAACACATTTTTTTTTTTTAGTTCCAAATAGAAAACATAGGTTAAGATCTGAGATCTGGGTTATATTGGTACTGTAACTGTAAGAGAAGTGTGCCTTTACTGGGGTAGCGGATAAAGTAAAGATCCCTTAGCCAGATAGCTATCTTGTGAGCCACGTTTAGAGACTACCCGGCAGGAGGGCTACATTTTTGTGGGGGCTCGTCCGGGATCTTTCAGATCATTTCAGTTTGTGTTTTCAGAAGCCGTGAACGTGTATGTTCAGTGAAAATTTGGAAGTAATTTATGTGTATACATTGTTTCTTTGAGAATTATATGAAGAGAGCTTTAATGTTAAACAGTCAGTTCCTGTTTTTCTGAGTACATACTGTTGATGATGCAAGTGAACAAAATGGAGGTTAGTGAGATTATTGCTTGGTGCAGAGAGAAGGGTGTTGAGCTGGACAGGGTTATCATTCTGAGCAACGTACCTGCAGAATGTGAAGACAAAATAGTCTATGATGTGCTGGATGCTGTCCTGGGAATGAGGAAATGCAAAGTGCTTGATCGGCATTCTGATAAGACTCAGCGACAACAGTTTCTTCTGATTGAGACCGCTAGCAAGGTTTCTGAGATGGCTATCCCTGCAGAGCTCGGAGGACCTGAAGTAGGTACCTGGTACACACAGGTTATTCATGTCGCAGCTGAGGCACCTAAACAGAACAGTGAAGATGAATTTCAGACTAAGCTGATGTCTTTTCTTCAAGCGGAAGGAAAGTCGCTATCTGACATTCCAAGTTTAGCTTCCCCTGCACCTGTGCTTAACACTAAGCTTGTTGATGCCATAAATTCCCTTGTTCAAACGTGTCATGTGGCATCGTCTGAAGAGAGAGCTGGATATAGGAAGTTGCGTCCCTTCTCAGGGTTCATTCCCACTCCCCATGGAGAGGATGAGTATGAGGTCTGGGTGGAGCAGACCACCCACATTCTGGAAGAGTGGCAGTGTTCTGATAATGTTAAGAAGCAGAGACTAGTAGAGTGTCTCAGAGGTCCTGCAGCAGACATTGTAAGGTTTGAGAAGACTGGTAACCCATCCGCTACCTTCAATGATTACCTTAGTGCACTAGAGTCAGCGTTTGGCACTACCGAGGATGCTGCAGACTTGATGTTAAAATTTCGGAGCACTTACCAGAGCGAGGGAGAGAAGCTCTCAGCCTACATAATGAGGTTGGACAGGATGCTGCACAGTATGTTGAGGAAGAGAGGCATTGAGTTCCCTGCAATGAATCGTCTCCGGATGCAGCAAATAGTTAGAGGTGCCCTCTCAAGTGACCTGGTGGCTATGCGTTTGAGGATGACCCATAAGTTGTGTGCCCCACCTCCCTTCAATGAGCTAATGAAGGAGGTAAGAGAAGAGGAAAGTATGTTACACCAAAGGAACTCAGTCCAGGCAAATGTAGCTGTGGCTGCACGGAATGAGTCGTCTGGCAACAGTCTGGCCAATTCAGAAGTTGAAATGCTGAAGAGGGAGATTAGGGGGTTGAAGAATGAGGTGTCTCGCTTATCAGCTGTGGCAAAAGAACCCGTCACTCATGATCGTCCAGTTACGCACAGTTTAGCTGCAACTGCAGAGAGTAAAACACCCACCAGACCAGTGAACAAGGCTAACATCTTCTGTTACAGATGCGGAGAAGATGGTCATCTGAAACGTGACTGTACAAAGGAAGAAAACCTCAGGAGAGTAAACCAGCGGCTCATTAAAATGAGACAGCCGTCGGGAAATGCCTCCGGGGCTCAGTAGAGGAACGGCCTGAAGCTCCGAGGAAGACGCGTTCCACAAAGTGCAAAAGAGCCAGAGTTGAATTGGTAGACCTTCCGAGCGGGTTAGTGGGACCTAGCTCTGTCCTTCCCATCCAGGTTGAAGGTATCTACACTAAGGCCTTACTGGATAGTGGATCGCAGGTCACACTGCTGTACAGATCATTCTATGAGAAACACTTGAAGCATCTGCCATTGACACCAATAGAAAATTTGGAAATATGGGGATTGAGCTCACAGAGATACCCTTATGATGGCTGCTTGGCTTTAAGGCTAGAGTTTCCAGGATCTGTAGCAGGAGTGGCAGAATCCATAGATGCACTTGTGTTGGTCTGTCCTGATCCTGTCATGAAAGGAGATGTCAACATTCTGGTGGGAACAAACACGTCTGTGGTAAAGAAGCTGGTAGCAGTTTGCCAGGAAAGGATGGGAAATGATTTTCTTCATACCATGACTGTTCATCCTGAGATCAGATCTGCCTATGAACGGGTCATTACTGTCAGCAAGTGTGATGTTGACGAAAGTAGAGGTACTGTCTGGTTTCCTCGCCGCAAGCCGTTGAAGCTGACTCCAGGAGAGAGTGTGAGGGTTTCTGGAATCCTGAAATACCCTGTTACCTTATCTACTAAAACTTTGTTAGTGGATCAGCCAGAAGAGTCCTGCCTTCCAGAGGAACTGCTAGTGCGAGCTGAGGTGCAGTCTGCTACTGCTGTCCAGTCAAAAAGAGTTGGAGTCACTATCAGGAATGTCTCTGCTCGGCCAGTGATGATCAAGAGAGGAATGCCTATCGCACATGTGTTTCCTGTTGATGTTGTGCCTACAGTCTCTAAGCCCAGAGAGAGTAGTGGGAAAACCAAACTGACTAAGGATTCATTTAACTTTGGCGATTCCCCTGTGTCTACCGAATGGAAACAGCGGCTGGCTAAAAAGATGTTAGAGAGAAAGGATGTTTTCTCTTGCGATGAATTCGATGTTGGATGTTCAAAGAGTACCCAACACCACATCAGACTGATAGAGGATAAACCTTTTCGTGAGAGGTCACGACGGCTTGCACCAGGCGACATTGAGGATGTTAGGCAACACTTGGAGAAGCTGAAGGAGGCTGATATTATTGCTGAGTCCAGAAGTCCTTACGCTTCACCAATTGTCGTAGTCCGGAAAAAGAACGGACAGATAAGGATGTGTGTGGACTACAGGACGCTGAATCGTCGCACAATCCCTGACCAATACACCGTTCCCCGCATTGAAGATGCTCTGGCCTGCTTAAATGGAAGCCAGTGGTTCAGTGTATTGGACCTTAGAAGTGGATATTATCAGATTCCCATGAGTGAAGAGGACCAAGAAAAGACAGCTTTCATTTGCCCAGTGGGATTTTACCAATTCCAGCGGATGCCACAGGGGATTTGTGGAGCTCCCTCGACCTTCCAGCGAGTGATGGAAAAGACGGTGGGAGACATGAACCTGTTGGAAGTGTTGGTCTACTTGGATGACCTCATTATCTTCGGACGGACTTTGGAGGAGCATGAGGAGAGGCTGCTTAAGGTGCTGGACCGCTTACAGAGCGAAGGGTTGAAGTTGTCCCTGGACAAGTGCACCTTTTGTCAGACTTCTGTCAGTTATGTTGGTCACATTGTGTCTCAAGATGGTGTTTCGACTGATCCCTCCAAAATTGAAGCTGTCAAATCTTGGCCCAGACCCCAGAACGTGACAGAGCTACGTTCTTTCTTAGGTTTCTGTGGGTACTATAGACGATTCGTGAAAGAATATTCTAAAGTGGCTTACCCACTTAATCAGTTGCTGAAAGGGTGTTTTCCGGCCAAGACCTTGAAGAAAATGAAAGCTGGAGACAATCCCGACAGGATTGTGTACAAATCTTTGGATCCATTTGGAAGTAGATGGACGGATGCTTGTGAAGCTGCTTTCAATGAGTTGAAGGTGAGACTTACCAAGGCTCCTGTGTTGGCCTTTGCCAACTCTCAGCTCCCATACGTCCTACATGTTGATGCCTGCTGTGAAGGTTTGGGCGGGGTTCTATATCAGGACCAAGGACAGGGATTGAAACCTGTAGCTTTTGTCAGCAGGAGCTTGATGCCTTCTGAAAGGAACTACCCAGTCCACAAACTTGAGTTCTTGGCTTTAAAGTGGGCTGTTGTGGACAAGCTACATGATTACCTGTACGGAGTAAAGTTTGAAGTGCAGACAGACAACAACCCACTAACTTATGTTTTAACCACAGCCAAATTGGATGCTGCAGGACATAGGTGGCTGGCGGCTCTCTCTGCTTATGACTTCAGTCTCAAGTACAGGCCTGGGAGACAAAATGTTGATGCCGATGCTTTGTCTCGTCGTCCTCATAGGAGCATAAAGGACCAGGAGTGGACTAATATATCATCCTCTGGAGTGAGATCCCTGTGTAACCTGAGAGGGCAAGACAGGTCCAGCTGCTTCGCAACTGCTAGCGGGATTATCATATCATTGGGAGGAACTCCTGAAGCAGTCCCCAGAGCTTACTGTAACTTAGCCACTCTGGATACTTCCACGATTCCAAAACTGAGTTCCGTGGATCTGTCACAAGCTCAGCAGGAGGATCTTTGTCTGGGAGAGATATGGAGAGCACTGAAAGGAGGAGATCTGTCCAAGGTCAACAAAGAAGCTCACAAGGACCTTCCATTAATAATGAGAGAGGGGGACAGATTAGTGCTGGAGAATGGAGTGATGTTTCGGTGCACAAAAAGCCCAGACAAACCTCGTCGTGAGCAGTTGTGCCTGCCCAGGAAGTTTCATGACGTAGTTCTCAGGTCGCTGCATGATGATTCTGGACACCTGGGATTTGATAAGACTTATGGCTTGGTGAGAGAGAGATTTTACTGGCCACGAATGAAGATTGAGGTGGAGAAGTACTGCCAAACATGTGCCAGATGTGTCCAGAGGAAGACTCTGCCAAAGAGAGTAGCACCATTGTCACACTTATCTAGTAATGGACCAATGGATCTTGTGTGTATGGATTTTCTATCCATAGAGCCTGACTCCAAGAACATCTGTAATGTCCTTGTCATCACAGACCACTACACCAGGTATGCACAGGCGTTTCCGACTAAGGATCAGAAGGCGTCCACAGTTGCAAAGGTCCTGTGGGAGAAATACTTTGTTCACTATGGACTGCCTAGACGGATGCATTCGGACCAGGGACGGGATTTCGAGAGCAGGCTCATCCATGAGTTGTTTGACTTGTTAGGAGTGGAGAAATCCCGGACAACACCGTACCATCCCCAGGGTGATCCGCAACCGGAGCGGTTTAACCGGACACTCTTGGATATGTTGGGGACCCTGGATTCGAGGCAGAAACAGCAGTGGAGCCGTCACATTGGACATCTTGTACATGTGTACAATAGCAGTGTGAACGAAGCCACAGGATACTCACCTTACTTCCTTATGTTCGGAAGGGAAGCCAGATTGCCCATAGACCTGAGTTTTGGTGTGTCTAGTGATGGAACTTCCACTAAGTCTTACCAGCGCTTTGTGCAGACCATGCAAAGAGAGTTGAAGTCTGCGTACGAGTTGGCGGAGGAAAAAGCTGGAAAGAAAAATGCAGGAAATAAGAGAAGGTACGATCAGAGACTGCATTACTCTCACCTTGTTTCGGGAGATAGAGTCCTGATCAGGAATCTCGGATTGCAAGGGAAGCACAAGTTGGCAGACAGATGGAGTGCTGAGCCTTACATTGTCCAGAGTCAAATGCCAAACTTACCTGTGTTTCGGCTTAAGCCAGAGAGTGGAACTGGACCTGTCAAGATCCTGCATAGGAATCACATTCTTCCTATTGGTCAAGGGTTGAGGCAGCAACAAGTTCCTGACAGTGTCCCGAAACCCAGAAAGAGAGTTCTGAGGAAAAGGAAGAATGCTGAAAAGAATCAGAGTCCAGAGCATGTTGTGGAAGATGCTCCTGTAAGGCAAGAAGCAGAAACCAGAGATGCTCAATATGCTGATGAAAGTTCAGAGAGTGAGGATGGAATGTATGGGGTGTGGTATTATGTACCTGAAAATCATCCTTTGACCCCTAAGAGAAGGGACACTTCTCAGAGTGATGCTGTGGTTTCTGATAACACTGTTCATGAGAATGTTGTTTCTGAGGATGTTTCTGAGCACTCTGATGAAGGAATTGAGCCAAATGAATCTGTAGAGTCTGTTTCAAGACTGCTACCAGAAAGTGATTCGGGCAACTTACAAAATGTGAGCCGAGTATCAGACCTCTGTGATAATGTTTCAAGTGAGGGTCAAGACCACTCAGATGAGAATGTAACGCAAGGTATCTCTGCTGATGTAACTGAAGATTACAGAAGGTCTCATAGAGAGAGAATTGTGCCTAAGAGGTTTACATATGATACTCTTGGGGAGCCAAAATTTGAGCCTGCCGTTTCTCAAACTAAAGTCGTAAATCCTGTTAGATACTGTTCTACTGTCTTTTTATGGTTGAAAGTACCTGCGAGAAGGTTGAGTACCTGTTCAGTTGATTTTCCTACTAGACGCTAATGTGAGTGATTTCCTTCAGTATAGACATGGATCTATTGTGACATTATCTTGCTCATTCAATTGAAAAGTGTATAAGTGTCTCAAACTGTCTGGGAAAAGAGTTGAGATATTGAAATGTGAAAAAAAAAAGTTACTGAAGGGACTGTATGTGATTCCTTTGTTTCTCTCGTTATGAGGACATAACGATTCTTGGTGGGGGGAGAATGTAGAGCCCTGAAAATGTTTGAGTTTCAAAAGTAAAACTGTAGTAGAAAAAAAAAGAAGAGACAAGAGAATGTCATAATTTGTATGTCACATTTTTATTGGTGTGCATTCATATGCAAACAAATGTTTGATGGATTTTGTTTTTTTTATATATATAATGTATTTTTATATATAATGTTTCTGAAAGGTTTAAAATGTGCATATGTGGAAAAAAAAAGTCATACAAGGACTGTTTTCTTGAGAACGTCATATTTGCGTAGAGAACTGTGGACTTTGACCTCTCAAGTTCAAGAGGGGAGGGGTCGCAGAGGAGAACGAGAGGAAGCTCGTGGGAGGGGAAGGAGTGTTCGCAGCGGAAAAAAAAAAACTGGCAGTGAGTCAACGCTCACGGACATTTTGAGTGGCAGGCCAGTGACTAAAGTTGCGTGAGTTGCTTGTGTGACTGTGTCACGCATCAGGTTTGCAGCTGGCAGCACGCAAGAACATTTTGAGGGAGTTTGGAAAGAGGCTGCACACTTCAACTCCGTGTGAGTCAAATTTATGCACGAGCATAGCACGTGAGAGAATCAAAGTTTTTTTATTCCGTTTATTTGTTTTATTAGAGTGAGAATTCATCCGGAAGAATAATCCCGTGTTTCATTTCTCAAGTTCAGTGATGCAGTTATAATAAATTGGGTAATTTGGTTGAAATCCGGAAGAATATACTCGTGTTTTATTTGATTAGTTCAGTGGAGAAAAAAAAGTATCACCGTGGTGTGCGTAGTTAGGAGGCAAGTGCGTGCATATTTTCGTTAAGAAACAGAGACCGTCGAGTCAAGATTTGGAGCACTGCATGGACTTTAGCGGATCCATCTCAAGAGTTAATCGACATCCACTCAACGTCGTCACGGGACACGACGGGGTTGCTGTTTATCATCTCGTCAGGAAG
This sequence comes from Carassius auratus, assembly GCF_003368295.1. Taxonomy (NCBI): domain Eukaryota; kingdom Metazoa; phylum Chordata; class Actinopteri; order Cypriniformes; family Cyprinidae; genus Carassius; species Carassius auratus. The sequence continues at coordinate 221,395 of NW_020525886.1, forward strand.
TGAAGATTAGAGGTTTCTATTCTGAAATTGGAATTTTGTGTTTCCTGGATTCGTGAGTACATTGGTTTTGCATCAAAAGAGCTCCAACTAGCGCGCCATCGGTGTACTGAAAATCCCAGCTGGGTAAAATTCAAAGTGTTACCTTATTCATTGTATTTTTGTTTTGTTTTGGGGGAACAGTGATTATTTGAATTTATTGCTGTTGATTTTGTGACTTTGTGAATTTGATCATTCAAGAAGAGAAAAATCACACAAAGACAAAAATAGTTCAGAGGAAAATAAATAAATATATGTTTATTGATCTGGTATAATTTTGTGTGATTTCTGGTGAAAAAAAAAAACACTTGCTATTTAATTTTTCCTGTGAAATATTTGTATTTCCATAGTTAAGTGTAAACACATTTTTTTTTTTTAGTTCCAAATAGAAAACATAGGTTAAGATCTGAGATCTGGGTTATATTGGTACTGTAACTGTAAGAGAAGTGTGCCTTTACTGGGGTAGCGGATAAAGTAAAGATCCCTTAGCCAGATAGCTATCTTGTGAGCCACGTTTAGAGACTACCCGGCAGGAGGGCTACACCATCAACAGAATTTTTATTGGAATCGTGTATATATAAAATTTCACTTTTTTGGGATTTACTACTAATCCTGAAGCTTTGGAGAAAAAAATAAATTCATTGAAGGCAACAGAAACTTGTGAATCATTATTAAGAAAAAGACAGGTGTCATCAGCTAACTGACTAATTATCAATGTATTCCCTTCAATATTTATACCTTCAATATTGGAGTGTTTTATATGCAAACTTAACAGCTCGGCGGCTAATAGAAAAAGAAAAGGAGAGATGGGGCATCCCTGGCGAATACCTCAACCCACCGAAAACCGGGGAGAAGTCCTGGAAGCTAAGGAGACACAGCTATTAATACCGTTATATAGAGTACGAATCGCGTTAATAAAGGATCTACCAAAACCAAACTGATGAAGGGCTTCAAAAATAAAGGAATGCTCAACAGTATCGAATGCTTTATAAAAGTCGATAAACAAAATGAATGCATCTTTATTTATAAATTCGGAATAATCTAAAATATCTATAATTAATCTGATATTGTTAGAGATGTGTCTACCTTTTAGAAAACCAGACTGAGTGTTAGAAATGATGTCTGCTAAGCAAGACTTTAGCTTTTCATCATATACAGAAGCCAATAATTTATAATCAGAGTTCAAAAGGGTGATCGGGGGCCAATTATCCAAAATATTGGGATCCTTATTAGGCTTAGGTATAAGACAAATGAGACCTTGTTTCATTGATTCTGCCAATTCACCATTGTTTATACACTCAATAAGGGCTTCGTAAAGAAGACACTTAATAGAGTCCCAAAAGACTTTAAAAAATTCAAATGGGAGCCCATCTGGCCCTGGAGATTTATTGTGTGGCATTCTTTTTACTATGTTATAAAGATCATCTATAGTAAAGGGTTCCTCACAAAGTTCTTTATTGTGGTCATTAATTTTAGGAATCACAGAATGAACCTTTTGGAAAAATAAAGATGAAGCAACAAGATCGAATGAAGAGGTGTATAGATTTTGATAAAAATTAGAAACATGAGACAAGATCATGGAGGGGTCATTAGATAGTGAATTATTAATATTTAGAGAGGAGATCCTCTTATTACTTCCACGTTTTTTCTCTAGGTTGAAAAAGTAAGCAGAGTTTTTTTCCCCAAACTCGAGCCATTTAGCTCTCGATCTAATGAAAGCGCCCCTTGCTTTCTCTAAAAATAAATCATCCAGCCTGCTTTGTAAAGTATAAAGAGATTGCTTGACATCTTCTCCCAGGATGGGATTCATTAAAATTTGGCTCATCTTTCTAATTAAATCTGTAACTTCTTTATTTTTAACAGATGCTCTATTTTTTCCAAATTTTATGGAGAATTTTCTGCATTCATATTTAAATTGCTCCCATTTAGATGTGGCCGAGATATTAGCCTGAGACTTCACACTCTCTGCAATTTCCCTAATTTGCTGACAATATGATTCAGACAGTAAAAAAGAACAATTTAACTTCCAGTAACTAGGGCTAACTTTTCTTCTTTGCTTAGATTCATCATCAGAAAAAGTAATATCAATTGCTGCATGATCTGTTAGAGGTGAGGGTGAGATTTCTGCTGATGTCAAATATGAAATTAAAGAGTCAGATATTAGCCACAGGTCTATACGAGATTTTTGAGAAAGATCAGATTTAAACCAAGTGAACATGGGGCTATCGGGGTTTAAAAATCTATGTGCATCAATCAGGTTCAGACATCTATGTAACTCTCCTATTAAGGGGTTAACACTGTTAGACACAGACCTAGATGGAAATCTGTCAGCAACAAAGTCTGGTGCTTCATTGAAATCACCACCAATTAATGTAAAGGCAGAGGGATACTTAAGTTTCAGATTATTTACATTAAGGATTATACTATCAAGAAGAGTTTTATTGTTTGAAGAATTGTTGAACCCATATAAGTTAGCCATTATAAAGAGATTGTTATTCAAGAAAACAACTGAGATAATCCATCTTCCTATCCCTGAAGAAAGCGTTTCTATAATTTTTCCCTGAAATCCATAATCAAGTAGAATAGCGACCCCACCTGACGAACTAGAGTTATGACAGAAAGATATAGAGCTTCCCCACTGGGTACGCCAGAACTTTTCATCATTCACACAAGAGTGTGTCTCTTGCAAAAAATAAACATCCCTTTTCACGGATTTACAAAACAAAAATAAAGCTTTTAGTTTATTTAAGTCACGTAGCCCCCGAACATTCAACATTCATTCTCTTCCCGTTAATGAAAGCAACTGGCCCATTAAACCCAGCTTTCTTTCCTTCCTTTCTTGCCTTTTCAACGAGTGGCCAGAGTTTGTTTCTAGCCTCTTTGTCTTCCTGAGTGAGATCTTCCAGGATCCGAATTTTCTTCTGTTTCAGCAGCTCAGATCGTTTGGCTTCTGTCCATATTGCATCACGGCAAGTACGGGATAAAAACTGGACGATGATACGCCGTGGGATGGAGTTTCCAGACTTGGGGCCAAGTCTATGTGCGATGTCAACCATGTCCTGTAGTTTCTCCGCGGAATGTGGAGAGAGGTTCCTGAAAAGCTCAATGATAACCATTTTTACGTTTTCCCCTTCACGTTCAGGTATCCCAGCAACACGGAGGTTCCATCTGCGTTTGTAGCAATCCAATCCGCTGCATTTCTCTTTGAGAGACTTGTTTTCTTTTTCGAGGATATCCACCTTTGATTGCAGACAAAGCACCTTCTCCGTCACGTCATCCACCTGTTTATTCATGGCTTCAAGCGAGCAGGTAAGCTTGCAGATTGAAGAGGTGTTTTCCTTCACCGAGGTCTCGACATACTGCAGTTTTACCAACGACTCTTCTTGTAACTTGCTGACCTTTTCGATGAGCGTTAGCAGCACAGAGTTAGATATTGTGTCGGGGGTGTTCGTTCGAGATTTTTTCTGAGCAGGGGACTTACTAGGAGTGTCCGGAGAGCTCCCAAATGTATTTTCTAGGCGTCTTGCATAATTATGTACCTTTAGAGTATCGCTGTTTGCAGTAGCCTCAAAAGAAGCTGTATCCATATCTTCCTCCATGTTTTTAGCAACCGAGCTACTTAACTCAGGCGTAGAAAGTAACAAAAAAAATATCATAATCTGCGCGACCCCATCGGTGACTTTCTTTGATTACGTTTGCAGGGCGTTCCAAATGAGCGGTTATTGTCAGTGAAGTCCACTTCAACTGATATACCGTGCTCAGGGAGTAGGGAGCAGTGAACACTGCGTAGGGACCCTGTCGAATGGAACGCACCTCATGTGATGTTCCACCACACCGGAATATCTTCCATACGATAGACCTTTTTCATGGAACGCGAAATTACCCATTATGCTTTGCGCGTACGCGTATGTAGGATGCTTCGAACTTCCGGATCGCAACTAGATGCGTTTAATTAGCCGTTTACAGCCTTTTTGGACCACTCTGAAACCACAGTTGTAATCGGTTTTACTTACTTTTAACGTCCATAATGTCAACAAGCAACGGTAACATTAGTTCGCGGTGGCAGCATGGCCAAGGCTATTTAACAAAAACCGTAAACAATGTAACTTTGTCTGTTCCACATCCTACGAAGTTGACCAGCACCACCTCCTGGTTTGATGATATGAAACAATGGCCAGCAGTCACATATGTTGACATATTCAATTATCTTGTTTTGTCTGAGGGCGTGGATGGCGAGGAACTTAGAAATTATAAAAGTACCAAAGCATACAGTTATCTACACAGTGTCAAAATTGGACGAATTCTTTGCCATAAACATCAGCAGTTCACATTACTGAAAGCGGAGGTAGAGCCGAGTCAGGCTATTAATAAACCAAATCACATCGCGTGGGTTATGTTACAAAATAACGGAGTAGTGGAAACAGCTGGATGCTCCTGTGTAGCTGGTCCTGGCAGGTCTTGTAGTCATGCTGCTGCTGTGTTGTGGAAGGTGGGTATTTATAAATACAGCAAAACTTCTAATGTAGCTAAACGCAAACCTAACAATACTAGGGGGTAATAATATGGCAAAACACCTGTCCACTACAAGGACTGACTGCGTGATACATTGTGAAGACTTATTTTTACAGCAATATTTAACCAATTATACATTTCGGTTATAACTAAATTGTTTAGCTCTAAAAAAAAGTGCTTATGGTAATGTATTGTTAATAATAAAGTAAACAATATGTTCTGGTTTTTGAAAGGTGCAAAATGCAGTGGTCAGTGGTATGACAGGGCTATCTTGCACTGATGAGCAGTGTAGGTGGAATGCAGGAACCAGAAGAAACCTTGAACAGAAAAGAATCAGTCAGATGACCTTTAGACGTCACAAAGCTGAGGATGTACATGGTGCCTCTTCAACAAGGGAGGGAGAAAGGCTACCATCTACACCAAGCTATGACACACATCAAGACTTCAGGGAGAGAGTCAGTTCTTCAGCCACAAAACCACTTTTTGAATAAAAAAACAGTCTTTTGGAAAAATGCTACACTGCCAATGTATCAGTGCAAGGAGATGACACTGAGAGCTTAGAAGTCCACCAGCCACATGGAGAGACTTTGACTTGCTGTAAATGTAAAGCATTTTACAGCAAATACATAGAACTGAACATTGACCAGGCAGCTGAATTGGAGATGCAAACACAAAATCAGAGTTTGTCAGAGGTGTGGCATAGTGCAAGACAGCCCAGGATCACTGCTAGTTCAGCTAAAAGTGTACCAGTGCGAGCAACAACAAATCCTGATAAATTCATGAGAGAGCATCTCTTTCCTACCTTCCATACAAAGTATGGAAATGAGAAAGAGGCAATAGCTTGTAGCTTTCTTGTAGAAAAAGGTCTACAGGTCTCCCACTCAGGTATCAGGGTCAGCCTGGCAGAACCATGGCTGTCTGCAAGCCCTGATGGCATAATAAATGGTATGGAACTACTGGTAATAAAGTGTCCCGTTCTCAAGAACAACACCACCTCTCTAGCAGACCATTTCACCATAAATAATAGTGACATCAAATTGGTTGATGGCAAGCCTGAATTACAGAAGAACGGAGTCAGGGGCTTCTACAGGCAAATACAATTAGGCATGTTTTGTACAGGGCTGAGAATGGCAAAACTGTTTGTCTGGTCTCCAAAGGAACACATTCTGATAAATGTACCATACGATGCAGAGTATTTAACAGACCAGGTTACTCGACTAAGAGGCTTTTACTTCTCAGTGATGCTTCCTAGAGTAGTGGATGAATTCACTGCTGGACGACTCAAACTGAATGACAAATACTTACATATAGTCAAAAAGGCTTAACCTACTGGTGAACAAAGATTAACAGTTTTAAAAACTGTACAAATGCTGACATGGAGGAAAACATTTTTTTATTGTGTCAAGGCAAGTTTCAAATTTTTTTTATGTATTTGATATTTTCTTGTTACAGGGTTTACACTTGGAAAGTCTTGTGTGTTATTTATTTATATTAGATTAAAGTGTATATATGTACATAGCACAAGGAAACAGAAAACACACCGAGATGTATTTTTGAGAAGTTCCAATGTCAAGTATTGTTATTAAACACATTTATACATATATGTACATGACTAATGCAGCAGTGTGAGCATCAGATGAAAAGTTAATCCAGAAATGAAAATCTTGTCATTATTTTCTCACCGTCATGTCAGTCCAAACTTGTATAGTTTTTTTTTTCTTCTGATGAACAATGATTTATTTTGGAGAATGTTGGTAACCGGACAGTTGATGGTAACCATTGACTTCATAGTGGAAAAAAAAAAGACTATGGAAGTCTGATTACTATCAACTGTCTGGTAACCAACATTCTCCAAAATAAATCATGAGGGAGAGTTAATGAAGACAACATTTCATTTTAAAATAACTTATTTATCTGCTTCACGGATCAGATCATCACGCAAATTCACTAAAGCTGCACATATACGCAGAATTTGATCTATCTTTGGCATAAGGGGTGATAGGCAAGGTTTGTGATAACACCTTGTATACTTTTAGTCTCCTAATTGCACGTTCAACATGTATCCTTACATTTGCAATCCTGCGGCTACATGTGACTTTTTCTTCTGTTAGCTGCATTTTGTTGGCAAAGTGAGGAATTATGATATTGACTTTTCTTTCAAACAACAAGTCTCTAATCAAAAAACCCCTGTCCACCATCACTTCATCTCCTGGATGGAGGTATTCGAGAATGCCAGAATCACACGTGATGAATTTGTCACTACAGCGTCCCCATATGCTGCAGATATAAACATTACTAGACCACATGGTGCAATAGCCACTAAATACTTGATGGTGTT